>NW_019187579.1:0-966 GCF_002260705.1 Seriola dumerili
GTTTTTATGACTTTTTTTGCCTTACTATACTATATCGTTATTTTGACTTTTTTTGCCTTACTCTACTATGTCGTTTTTTTTTAATTTTTATGCCTTACTATAGTATGACTTTTTAAGCCTTCCTATACTATGACGTTTTTATGACTTTTTATGCCACATTATAATATGACGTTTTTATGGCTATTTATGCCTTACTATACTATGTCGTTTTTATGACTTTTTATGCCTTACTATATTTTGAAGTTTTTTGTCTTACTATACTATGACTTTTTATGCCTGACTATACTATGTCGTTTTTATGACTTTTTATGCCTTACTATACTATGTCGTTTTTTTGAATTTTTATGCCTTACTATAGTATGACTTTTTAAGCCTTCCTATACTATGACGTTTTTATGACTTTTTATGCCACACTATAATATGACGTTTTTATGACAATTCATGCCTTACTATACTCTGTTGTTTTTCTGATTTTTCATGGCTCACTATACTATGACGTTTTTANTGCCTTACTATACTATGTCGTTTTTTTGAATTTTTATGCCTTACTATAGTATGACTTTTTAAGCCTTCCTATACTATGACGTTTTTATGACTTTTTATGCCACACTATAATATGACGTTTTTATGACAATTCATGCCTTACTATACTCTGTTGTTTTTCTGATTTTTCATGGCTCACTATACTATGACGTTTTTATGCCTTACTATACTATGTCATTTTTTTGACTTTTTATGTCTTACTATACTGACGTTTTAAAACTTACTATACTATGACTTTTTATGCCTTACTTTATTTTGATGTTTTTTTGTCTTACTATACTATGACTTTTTATGCGTGACTATACTATGTCGTTTTTATGACTTTTTATGCCTTACTATACTATGTCGTTTTTTTGACTTTTTATGCCGTACTATACTATTTGGTTTTTTGACTTTTTATTCCTTACTATATTTTGACGTTTT
>NW_019187580.1:0-239 GCF_002260705.1 Seriola dumerili
AACCCCCTAACCCAAACAGCGCTACATGACACACAAAATCTTTCTGAATTGGGCGTGATATTTAAATGCAATCCCACATGTTCGGGTGTTTTTAAGTATTTTTGCTCATTGGCTGCTTTACGGTATCAGTTGTTTAGTGTGAATAATTGTTGTGCTTGGATTTGATGTCAAATAATCAACTCTCAGGACTGCCCTACACACCTTTGTGATGGTTTCTCCTTTATGTCAGCCACAAAAAA
>NW_019187581.1:0-115 GCF_002260705.1 Seriola dumerili
ATAGTACAGTAAGGCAGAAAAATGTCAAAAAACGTCAAAAACGTCAAAAACGTAAGGCATGAAAGTTCATAAAAACGTATGGTCCGGCATCAGACGACATAATGTAATTAAAGTA
>NW_019187582.1:0-443 GCF_002260705.1 Seriola dumerili
CTACCTTCAACAGACAGATGGATCTCAAGTGACGTCTGATTTCCGACATCATTGGTGGCCACACAGTAATAAACTCCCTTATCTGTGACATTGAAAGTGTAAAAGGCTCCTTCAGATACGCTCATGTCTCCACCTGTGCTCTTCTTGAACCAGGTGAAGCGGCTGACAGGAGGGTTGGCTCTGCTGGAGCAGGTCAGGTTCACCCAGCTACCTGCTGACACCACACCTGAGGGACTGATGGACGCTGAGGTGTCCTTGGGGGCATCTGGGGAGAAAGGAACAAAGATGTTAGAGAGAAGAGGAGCATCAGGCCCTACATGAAATCCTTGAGAGGAAAATAACTGACATCTGATGAGTCTTCATGGTCTGACAGGATCCAACTACAAACTCTGGTCTTACATGAAACATTGAGAGTCCTTTTCCCCTCTGCTGTCTTCACATGT
>NW_019187583.1:0-155 GCF_002260705.1 Seriola dumerili
ATTCAGTCCATCTCCCCAATTCCATTAAATACAACAACACGGTCAGGTCATTCTCACCACTCCGCTAAAAACACTCTCTCTTTTAACACATATACTGTTCTCGTCCACTTATTAATCCAGATTGCTTTTACTTTTCAGTTTTTTTGTTTGGTCTC
>NW_019187584.1:0-152 GCF_002260705.1 Seriola dumerili
TATTGATTCTTTATTGATGAAAAAACAGACAAGCAGAAAGTGGGGTGGGGGCTAGCTTGCTAGCATTAGCAGTTCTTTTTGTTCATTTAATACTCAAACCAGTCCTCAATTGTAGCAGACATTCATGCACCTATCCTGACAGCTGATAGATA
>NW_019187585.1:0-141 GCF_002260705.1 Seriola dumerili
TGCTAAACCAGCAACTTATTTTTTCTGAGTTTGCATGTCCTTACTGTGCCTGCGTGGGTTTACTCCGGGTGCTCCGGTTTCCTCCCACACTCTAAAGATCTGATCACATCACTGTTGTGAATAAAAATTAACAACAAAAAA
>NW_019187586.1:0-100 GCF_002260705.1 Seriola dumerili
TGTTTTTTTTTAGATGTTTCTAAACTTCTCAAACTGACACCAAGTGTACACCGCACCTGTAAAAAAAAAAAAAAAAAAGTTAATTTAATGACCCTGAGCC
>NW_019187587.1:0-118 GCF_002260705.1 Seriola dumerili
GTATCATATACATGATCATCTTCATCTATCTGGTCTAAAGCCTCCACATTGCATTCTTTTGTAGGAGGCTCATCCTGTTTATCATCAGGATCTGAAAGTTCTTGCATGGGAGCAGGAT
>NW_019187588.1:0-114 GCF_002260705.1 Seriola dumerili
CACATTTTTATAATCGATGTTTTGGATTTTTCTCTTGGATTGATCTTATTGAACATGGAAATAAACAACATAAATCCTCATAAGATTCAGTGAAAATCCTCAGATCGCAGTGTG
>NW_019187589.1:0-131 GCF_002260705.1 Seriola dumerili
AAGGGAACACGCTAAGAAAAATCCCATCATCGCCAGTTTAAAAAAAAAAAATTTTTTTCTGTGAAAATGAAACGTAAAAGTGAACACTCCAACTGAAATCAAGACTCGTGTCGCAATCGCAATATCTGCCC
>NW_019187590.1:0-599 GCF_002260705.1 Seriola dumerili
ATTTCGTTTATTTTACCAGCCAGTCCCATTGACTTTGATCGAAACTCTCTTTTACAAGAGAGACTTCATAACCATCATAAAGTCTAAAACTTCTTTCCTCTTCTCTCTGTTATATTGGGCTTCCCATTTCCTGTCAGCTCATGAATATAAAATATGAACTGCTACTTAAAATTAATTGATTTCTACATATCTATATCTTTAATCAACTTACTGTAAATGGATTAATCTTTGCTGTTGTAGTATCTTGATTCACTGTCTTTTTTTCTATAGGCTAAGTGGTTTTTATGCTTAAAAGTTTCATTCCACTCAACCAGAATCCCTCGTCCTCCTTTAATAGTATGGTGGTTTAGTGTCTCTGTGTTTAACTGAACTCTGTGACTTTCAGACAAGAAATATAAACAATCACTTCATACAGAGGTTCAGGCCCAGGGGTCCCCTGATTTCTCGGGGCCCCAGGGTCTGTACCCATCCATGGTTGAAGCCCTTACAAAGAGAAACACAATGAACACAACACACATCATCAATGAACCCTGTGTTTATTGGTCAGCAGATATCCAGATACTGCTGTGATTGGCTAACACATGCACAGACACACACAC
>NW_019187591.1:0-134 GCF_002260705.1 Seriola dumerili
GTAAATCTAGAGTATATGCATCTATTGTTACTGTCAGCCAACCTGTGGTGCTATTGTACATGACTACATTTTACTAAAGTTCAGTTCAATGATAGGGCACCCTTGACTATCTTAACTTGAATCTAAACATTAGA
>NW_019187592.1:0-10289 GCF_002260705.1 Seriola dumerili
TTAGTTTCTTCAGAATCTTCAGGACAGGATCGGGGAGTCACTTTTATTCCAGTATACGGCGATAACGTGTTTCATTTGGACTTTGAGAAGGGGAAGGAGGAGGTTGCAGGAATCTTTGGAGAAACTTTGACCTTTGACCACTGAACTTCAAGTGTCATGGCAAGGGTCTGAATGGGAAACTTTAATTCTTGCACCTTAGAAAACTTTGATATTTACCTTGAAGCACTGGTGCAGCTAAGAACAGTCATTAGGGATTTTTAGCATACAACTCTGCTTGGTATGGCCTAGAAACAATCAAAATATTATCTCTTTCTTTATTTAGGTACAAGGTGCATTTAAACTCCACCCTCTATTGAATTGTTAGAGACAAATAACTTGTATCTACCTTATTACTTGTCGACTTGTTGTTCCACCTGTGCAGTACCGTGATGGTGACCTTCAAATCTTAAAGAGCTCATAGTTCACTGTTAGGTCAGTTCAACTCCCATGATGCACTGAGCACTCGCTGAGATATTGCAGGTATCTCAATTGCTAACAAGTGTCTAAATGAGACCACAGAGAAACACTGTCACCAGTCCACCTTTACAGCTTCTTACTAACTCTGTCAGAGGAAAATCAAACTACAAGCTTCTGAAACCAAACCTACGCTCTTGTTTACTGCTGTTGGGTCTGAGCTCTACCTCATGAGCTGGACACCAAATATGTTGGATTTCGGTTGTCTATCAATTTATTGGCTATCATAAATTAAGAAAATTTTAATATTAAAAATATTAATAGTAAATAATAACTTTAAAATTAATTAAAGTCCTCGGGGCACCAGCCTAAACTAATAGGCAAAATAGCCAATATGGTTTTAGTCTCAAATTATTACCATTAATCTGGAACTCTGATTAACAATTAGCTTACTAACTATAACCAAATTACCATATCAGTAAGTTAAAGTTGAAGGATTGGAATTCTACAAAGTAGAGGTTGGCAATATTCACGCTTGTGCAACATTAAACACACCAGTAGTTATACTTAAAGGCATTTATTTACCATGGAGATGCACAAGATGGCGGTAAACAAAGAAACTACTCAAAATGGCCGCTGGACCACCTGGTGTGTGTGTGAGAGGGAAGGTGTGAGTTTCTTTGTTAGCCTAGCTCATGTAATCTAAAGGTACCAGGTTAGAGGGAGGAGGTTAGCTTCATGCAGGTTCTAGAACTGAGACGTACTAATATGTGTGTGAACATACGTGTACCCGATTAACTGTATGACTGACCACAACCTAAGCAAACATTACAACTGTTAGGAAAATTATCAAATAAACTCAGGAACACCGTCTGAAAATTATAAGAGTAGGATATTTATTCTTGCAGCAAGGGAACAAGTTACACACATGAGCTTGCAATGCAAATGTTCAAAGAATACAAAATTCACACAGGATTTATACACAGAACATAACACCCACCTCGTATAAAATTTTATAATATAAGTATAAAACACGGCAGGAACAAAAGAGTAATAAAACAAAGAGCAGTGAGATCTGTACTGACTGCAGCAGTGTAGCCGAGTCTCGAGTCCCCCGTGTTCGAGTCTGAGAAACCAAGTCACCAAAGAAGAGTCATCAAGGTTGCGTCAAGTTCCAAGATGGATTCAAGGTTTACACTGAACACAAATAACACAACTATCAACATTTCACCACGTATGACACAACAGCCAAACAAATGCACTCGCAGGCATGTGCAACGTCATCAGTGGTCAAGTCCAAGGCCCAGACCCGAGTTCTACAACACTGACTGATCGACAGGAGAGATAATCAGGGGGGCGGAGTTCCTGCCGCCGTCACTCCTGCCAGGACTGAAGAATGGGAGGAGTTTTTCAGTGAAGGAGCAGCCAGTGAAGGAGTAGAGAAGAGCTGCTGTGTCCACGTCATAAAAAGAGACCAGAGCTTCCTCGTAATCCACAAACACTCTCACCTTCTCTGGATGATCATTCACAGAGAGAGGGACGGGCTGGTCGTCAAGTGCGAAGTACCCATCTCTATTCCTCCGACACAGAGTCCAGTAGCCGATCTCGGGATTCAGTGTAATTTCTCCCTTCCTATTGACTGACTGTTTGGCCACGCCCAAAGTCCAGCCAATGTTCCCTTTAACCTGAACATCATAGTGAAACCTTCTACAGGAGAAACCCTGCTTTCCCAAAACACTGATCGCAGTCTCAAATCGCTTTGAGTTCTCTGGGAGTTTCTTCCACAAGTCACCGTGACGTACTTGTTTCCCATCATCGGACAGGATGAGAGCAGGATGTGCCGTATCAGGATCCAATGCCACGTCCGCCGCGTTCCGCTGGACTCGTCTCAGTTCGTCTTCCTGCAGCTTCTTCATCTCCTGTGAGACTGTCTCTGTCAGCTGGTTCACAGCGCTCAACACAGCCGTCCTGATGATTCCTGCATATGATGCAGGACAAGTGCTGATCTCTGTCCGGTCGTTGGTGGGCGGAGCAGCATTCAGGGTCGAGGATTTCCGGAGGAAATGGAGGTGGTCTTCATAGCACGAGAGCCGATCTACCTCAGCACGCCTCCTCGTCAGCTCAGAGATCTCCTGCTCCAGCTCTCGGATGACATCTTTGGCCTGTTCCTCCTTCGCTCTCTTCTTCTCTTCAATCGTCCTGATGAACTCGGCCTTGGCTTGTTCCACAGACTGAGTCAGAGCGGCGAAGACCTGAAGACCGTCTGCTGTCTCTCTGTCTGCGGTTTCCCTGCTGAGCTTTACTGAGTGTTCGACCTCCTGAACCTTTAGTCGTCTCTCCTGGATCATCTGCTGAAGTTTAGCCTCTGTTTTCCGCAGCTCTGCCTTCTTTACTTCAAATTCTTCTTTCAGAGAAACTACATGGTGAAATCTGTGACTGGAGTCAGCGCAGGCGCGACAAACGGACATTTGTTCATTCTTGCAGTAGAGCTCCAAAGGTTTGTCATGTTCAGTACACATGCTGTCTGCCGTCATCTCAACGGTATCAAACAGCTGATGAAAGTTCAGGTTGAATACTATTTGATGAAGCTTTAAATTAGTTGCTAAGTAGATGGTTAGAAATGTCAGGCTCATTGCTAACAGCAGCCTAGACTTCCGTTTTAGTCCAATGGGAACGTCATTAGAAACTTTCCCTGGGTTGGTTTCCTTGTGTTGCTCTGAGCTGCTGCTGGCATTCCTTCCAGCTGACTGTCTGAACTGGACGGCCATCTCAGCTATGAACGTATTGACCACAAGTTTATGTTTCTTATCAATGCGCTCTTTACACAGAGGACACTGGCGGTGGGAATTAAAATTCATGTGCTGTGTGATGCAGCTTTTGCAGAAGTTGTGTCCACACGGTAACGTGACCGGATTGGTGAACACGTCCAGACAGATGCAGCACAGGAGCTGCTCCTCCATCAAAAGAAGGCTGGCAGCTGACATGTTGGTGCTCTGCAATTAAAGGAAAATTTACAATACAATTAGTCTGCCCAACCCACAGAGAGAGAGAGGGGAGAGACAGGGGGAGGAGCTGGTTAGACCTGATACTGCTAGTTGTTTGGACCTGATGTGAAGTCAAGATCTTCATCCTTCAGATAAAAAAAAAAAGTAAACAAACTCTCAGAATCTCAGTGTGCTGAACAGTTGATTCTAGATATCCAGAGTGTTTCTGCGGGCGCTCAGCCGGATCAGATCAGGGACCGGACTCAGTTTCAGTTGTGAGAGCTGCAGCTTTAAAACCTGAAGTTTGCCGAGAAGCACAAGAAGAGCAGCTGTTGTCTTAAAGTATGCCGGTACTGACAACGTTCATGTTGGGAAAAATAAAAAGAAAGAAAATGAAACCATCCATGTAAACATGTGAAGCTCATTAATGTGTTGTTTTATATGTATACATGTTTTATATTCTCACAGACATACCCCGTTAAAATTTTAAGCATTCCTATCACAGGCAGAGACCACCTGTGAGGATATATAAACTGCAGGCGAGTTGCGTTCTTCAGTTGGCGGTTAAATTTTTTTAAGTAAAGCAACTGAAGACCAGCTCACCCACAGTGCCTCTGTTATTTGACACTCATTCTTTAAAGTATATAACTTCACGGGCGTAACATCTTCACTGTAAAAACACCATTTAACCCCTGACTGCTCTCACAGATTCAACATGAACTCATCAGTGAAATAAACCTCCTTACACCACCTACACCCCAGTGAACAGATAACGCACCGTACTGACCTGTGCATGCCAACGACTCTGCTGTGGTTTCTCCTCAGACAGAGACAGTGAATCTGGATTTGTGCTGTCGCCGCCTGTCTGTCTGTCTGTCTGTCTGCCCGCCCCTGGTTTGTAGCTGCAGAGTAAGTTTATTCACTGTTACTCCATTGAAGAAGTAGGTGAGAGGAGGATGTTAGCTAAGTTGACATCCATCATGAACAATAACTCTCACCCTCTGCATGACACTGTAGGTCTCTGAGTAGCTTCTTCAGCAGCAGACTTTTACATCCTCGCTGTAAGGAGAGGTTCCGCAGGTCCTTCATTCCAGCAGCTATCAGACTCCACAACTCCTGCTCTTCCTGACCATGTGCAAACTTGCACTTTTTCATGTATATATCCTGTGTATTGTGTATATTGTATTTATTGGTGTATATTTGGTGTATTTTTGATGTATATTTCCATAGATGTTTATTCCATAGATGTTTATTTTCTGCTGTGGTGAGTGAATTTCCCAGTTGTGGGATTAATAAAGTTAATCTAATCTAATCTAATCTAAACTTCATTGCCTCAATCAAGTGCGTGTGGTGAAGAAATGTGACAGAGAGAGTCACATTAATGTTGCATGAAGCCAGAGTCTGTTTAGCAGATTTACACAATCTCTCTCCTCTGACGGCGAGCGGCGTTCTGCAGCTTCAGGCTGTATCTTCACTCCGTGATGTTTGGTTTCTTCTGCCTGCACGCTTCGGCCATGACTCACAAACTAACTCCATGTCGTTCTGTTAAAGGGCATCGTGAGTGAGTCTCCTACTGTTTGATGAGTCACTGGGATGTTCACGGGGAGGTAAAAAGAAATCCGAAGTCTGAACATAAATCCCTGTAAAACCTGTAAATGTTTTTTTCTTTTGTTTTTTTGGTTGTTTGTTGAAATGTTGTGTAGCAAACCATCTTCTTCTTTGGTATTCTGGAGTTTTAACTGCTCTGTGGTACTTTTTGACGGTTTGTTGTGCTCTGCAGTATTTCTCAGCCAATCAGCTGACGAGAGAGAGAGAGAGAGAGAGAGAGAGAGAGAGAGAGAGAAGGAGCGAGTTATATTGAAATGTTAAGAGCAAAATTGGTTGTTTCCTCAAGAGAAGAAGAGAAAACACTGGAAGATGGCTGATTTACTGTGTATTTGTGTGTGTGTGTGAATGTGTTGGTGTGTTGTGTGTGTGTGTGTGTTTGTGTGTGTGTGTGTGTGTGTGTGTGTGTGTGTGTGTAATATCAGCTGTGATTGTATAAAAGAGTATGCTCTGAATATAAAAGCACTCCGCAGCATTCAGGAGATTCAGGGCACCTGAACGCATCACTGCTTGGAAGGAAAGTGTGAGATTTTCAGAATAAAAGCATAATTAGGCGACAAAAAAAGGGGGTGATAAAGTGGGGAGGGATGAATGTCTCTGCAGCGTCATGCTGGGGGGTGGGGGGGTGGGGGGCTTTTGGGGGAAGATGGGTGAGTGAGGGAGGGAGGGAGGAGAGTGATACCCGATGTGTATGGTAGAAAAATCGATGTAATATCTGAAGTGCATATTGAAAACCTCTGACCAGTAAACATCACACTGCAAAGACAAACAGAACAAATAGACCCGCGGCCTCTCCGGCCTCGTGTAATTTCCCACCAGGGTGTCGGCGAGATATTGTTTGGCTTCAGAGCCGCGCTGAGGACTTTCCTCCGACAGGTATTGTTGGAGTGATGAGGAGTTTGAGTTGTGACTGCAACGGTTTATAGACGAGCAGTAAAACTCTGCCGGAGGAAGGAGGAGGAGGAGCAGGAGGAGGGGGGGCAGTTTTTCTCACACTTTACTGGACAGATAATCAAGACTGTGACAGGTAGGCCTTTAAAACAGAGCTAAATAGACAAGCTGTCAGTTTGAGTCTCTTAATATTGTCCGTTAATTATGAATCTTTTCTTTTCCTATTGAAACTGTTGTGTTTATTATTATTCTACATAAAAATAAATCTCTTTTTGAGACCTCAACATGCTGGGGATCTCATGAACCTCTGCACACATGTCGGGCCTGTAGGATAAGCATGTGTGTGAGTGACAGCGGGTTGGCTCATACTGCTACCTGGGGACCGGTCATTGTTGTGTAGCGTCAGAGGAAATGCGGCGGCAGGAAGGGGAGGATGTCATTAATTAGATGACATGATCCACCTGTGCGCTGCGGTGTGGCACGCTGCTCACCTTCTCTTTGTTTGATGATGTCCATGATTTACTTGGAGTAAGTTTGTTTTTGTTTTTTTTTTGTTGTTTAATGATGCACTGTTTCCATCATAATTATCATGTCCCTGCTGTTAATGCTAAGCTCTTACTGTCGGGTTGTTAGGAAACAGACGATCCTCTAGAAGATACCTTGATGTTATACGCACATCAATATACGCACCAGTATGAAACTCTCCGCCAGCCAAGGGCCAGCTACAATGTGTTTTATGTGTGTTGCACATCTGGTGGTGGTGTGGCTCCACTGCGCCCCCTAGAAAATTAAATAAAATACAGCCCCAAGGTTGTGTTTCACCTACATTTACGAAATTTGGTACGCACATGTAACATGCCAAGAATCACAAAAAAAGCCTCTTGCACCCATACCCTAAACCCGACAGGAAGCCTCTGCAATTTTGGCACCATTTTTGTGATTTGTGATTTGCGACTTTTTTAGTATGAAACTTCAATGAGCTCCTCCTGCAGATTCGATCAGATCAACATCAGAGTTGGCCGGTCTAATCTAAACACATCTGTAAAAGGCCTCAAAGTCAAGAGTTAGAGTATTAAGTCCTGTTGCCCATATGGGGCTTCTATGTCTGATGTGCTGTTAGGTATCTGTATATTCAGTGCTGGTAATTTATAGGGTGAATCAACCCACGTGACGGTGAGATATCGTAACTGACGTCACGCAGTAAAAAAGTTGTGGGCTTCAGTCGAGTGATGGGCTACGGTTGTGCAGTGCAATAACTTTATTCCAAGTGATCTGTGCGTGAATGAAAGAGTGAGTATTTATCCGCTGCATTACTTGTGGTATTGTATTTCCTTGTGTTGATGCAGCTATAGATAACTTCTGTTAGCCAATGTGGAGGAGAAGTCGGAACTTAGGTGCTCGCCATGTGATCACTATGCTAACGATAGCCGGGTTATGCACGCTAGTAATGTGTCATGTCGAGTTCAAAACATGTTCATACATTTATTACCTGTTATTGGTATTGTTCAGAGTGTTTTATGATTGAGCTAACATACGAAGTGGTTAGTGTCAAGGGTTATTATGATAATGAGGTTATGCTAACTCAGTGACAGGACGTAGTGTGTCTGTAGGTTTCACAATAAAAGCATCCTGCCGGTTCATCAGCGGGAGGATTTAACACACAACCATAACATCCAGCTGTTATTGCATGAACACTGGGATACCTGTATGTGTTGCTGCAAAGGGAGAAGTAAAGGAAGGGAGTAAACGGCATATTTACGTCTCTCAGCCCTTTATTTATCTATACTCTGGAAACTTGGCCTTAAGTGGTGTTCTGGCCGACACCCCGGGGTGAACCTAGTGACAAACACTGAACTAGCGCCCAGTCTGATCATATTATCATTATCTCCATTACAACATCTGTGATGATAAATTGTGAAGCTTTTGGCCTTTTTGCCCGCCTGTGGCGAATTTCAATGTTTCGCCATGAAACAGGAAGTTGCTATAACCCCAGGACACATTGTCCAAACAGGCCCAAACTTTATATGTTTGATAAAAGTCCTGACCTGAAAACATCTAAATGCAAATATTCAGTTATAATCATAGCGTCCCCCCCATAGCGGCTGTGGTGGCGTTGCAAATTTCGTTGTTTTGCCAAGAAACAGGAAGTTGTTATAGCTCAAATATACATTGTCCAATCTGCTCCAAAGGTCACATTAGATGACAGTCTCACAATGAATGGTACATGGTAATGTGAAGTCTTACTCATAGCGCCACCTACTGAAAACAGGAAGTAACCCTTGCAGCTTTCACTTACTAATGTTTCTCTTGGGAGAAATGAGTCTCAATAAATGTGACAGATGTGTGTGACATGATTTACAAATAAAAACAAGATCTACTGTACGTAAGATTCGAGTAGCTTCACCTTTCCTATTTTGAAATTACTCATGATTTGTACTGGAAAACTGGAGTTTTCTACCAGCACCATCGGCGCCGGATGCTTCAGCTAAGCAGAGCGTGGATTCCCAGTTTAATAATCAGGTTCGACACAGGTAGGAGACAGCAGACGTCACCTGGCCACAAGAAGGGACAGACTGAATGTGGAGGAATCCGACTCCCACGGCTTCATGTTTTCTAACAGGATATTGCACCTTGTCAACAAACACAAACAGCTCAGATTCTCTCAGCAGAGTCTTTCTTCAGTCGGTCCCGGACATACTCTTGTAATGTCTTCAGGTCTCTCTTGTAAAGGTATTTTCTTCTCCAATAAATAAAACTTAACTTACTAAGTAACTAGCTGAGAAAACGTTTTTTCCAGGCTCAGGTATTAATGTGATTTAATGTGATTATCACCCTGTTCAATACAGATTCGACCAAAGTGTTGACAGAATATTTTATACATGAGTGATTTGGCAGTGGTTTGAATCTCAGCCCATTTTTGGGGAGGGTAGGTCCTTAAAAGGGAGGGGGGTGAGGGGGGCGTCCATGATGCTGGAGCTGGAGACCCAGTTAATACAGTTCAGTTTCAGCAGGAGAAACCTGATTATTCGACCGTGTAAACATTTAACTGGGTTTAAAAAGGCTTTATTAAGTGTGTGAAAGCGTCATGCACATTTACTCTGCTGCTCAATCCCAACACACACACACACACACACACACACACACACACAGAGCCCGTGCTGGTAATCCAAACTACAGAGAGCTGCTGGTGTGTGTTTGTTTCAGTGTGTGTGTGGCAGAGTGACATAGAGGGAGGGGGGTGGAGAACTCACAGCATGTCTGTGTCTGTGTGTGTGACAGAGAGACGGAGAGGGAGAACTCATAAGGTAATATGCTTTAAGAACTTACGTTTCTCTCACATAGTCATCAGGACTTGTTGCTTGTGAATATGGATGCATGATGACGTATTTAAACCCATTCAACCATTTAAAGTTTCATAAAGGTATTGTACAGTACATACCCCCCCTCATACAGCAGTACGCATCTTTAACATACCCCCCTTGGGAAAGTCTAGTACATTAACATTATATTCCCACGCACACCCCCCACCCCCCTCTTTAGCTTGACCTTCATGACCTCTAGACAATAGGGGGTGATCCATCAAAAAATTAGACAGATGGTGGTGTATATTCCTCTCTGACAGTAATTTAAAAACAAATATGACATGTGGCTCTGCTACACCTACTATTACACCTAGATAGATGATGTGTGTCAGTGCAAACGGAGGTTTGATCTTAAGTCTGTGTCTCCTCCTGATGAAACAGACACAGGTCAAGACTCGACCTGTTGCGGACGAGTATAAGTCCATCAAACGCCTCCTGCTGAGTCTCTGGTTGTGATCTTCATCTGTCTGGTTGACGGCTTCATAGTGACGACCTTGAAGATTTTCATTTAAACAAGTGTCCTTAAGTCACTGAATGAGGTAACACGTGGTGACTGAGCCCGGGACCCACTGATGAAATTATATAGAAGACCTGCATTTTACAGTTTTATGAACTGGGTCACTGAAGTTAGTGACTCATGTGGCTCAAAAACAAACCTGCAATTACCATGTATGACCACACGTGTCACCAAAGATAACAAAACAGAGATCTTCTGCTACTTGAAGGTTTTCCATTCCTTCTCAGATGTTACCAAACATCAGTGAGTCATCAGTGTCTGATTCAATGACCTAACCATCCACTGTAAAAAGGATTTGAACTGTCAGTTCAACATTTACTGTAACAAACAGCAGAACTCCTGCTCTTCATCATCCATTCATCTGTGCAAGTCTGCTGAATGAATGAGTGAACTTCATGGACTAAGATGTAATAGTTCTCAGGCTGCATCACTGCTGCTGCTGCTGTGTTTTTAAAGATGCATTAATGTTCATATTTC
>NW_019187593.1:0-169 GCF_002260705.1 Seriola dumerili
GGGGGGTGGGGGTAGAAGTTGCATACAGTTTAGATTTGAGGTCAACCAGCCTTAAAAGTGTAACCATAAGCTTTTGGAGTTGACATTTACTGTATGTACTTTTTAAAAAAAATCTTATTATTTATGTCGGAATTGTAATAAAGAATCAAAGACAGTTCAACCTGTATGA
>NW_019187594.1:0-121 GCF_002260705.1 Seriola dumerili
CCTGCCTTTTCACCATGCTCGTATATAAAACCTCGAGACCTGAGCAGATGTCATTCCGTTTCCTGTGTTGATATTAGGTTATATTGCATTTGTAAGGCCAGTCTTTCTTTATATAGTTCAG
>NW_019187595.1:0-116 GCF_002260705.1 Seriola dumerili
TGATGAAGCTCAGTTTAACCCAAACCAGCGTCTTCCCCCGATGCTAACACCAAGTCGGACGATAAACCGCGGTTTACAGTCGATGCTCCTGTTCACCCTGAAGGTGCCACATGAGG
>NW_019187596.1:0-132 GCF_002260705.1 Seriola dumerili
GGCATAAAAAGTCACAGTATAGTATGGCATAAAAAGTCACAAAAATGACATAGTATGATAAGGCACAAAAACTCATAAATACGTCATAGTATTGTTTGGCCTAAAAAGTCATAAAAACGACATAGTATAGTA
>NW_019187597.1:0-132 GCF_002260705.1 Seriola dumerili
ACATAAATATACATTAAAAAATATATATACATATATATATTCACATATATGACATATATGTGTATATATATATATATATATAAACACATCGCGAATATCATGAATCTCACTTTCACATATTAGAACTCAGAT
>NW_019187598.1:0-131 GCF_002260705.1 Seriola dumerili
CCCCCCCCCTTTCCCTCATAAAAACACAGTTAAAATCAGCTTCCCCTCAACAACAGAACAGAGCTGCAGTGAAACACCACTGAGACAGAAAACCATCAACATTATTCATGAGTGAATAAAACCTGAAGTCT
>NW_019187599.1:0-809 GCF_002260705.1 Seriola dumerili
TCTCTCTCTCTCTCTCTTTCTCTCTCTCGCTGTCTATGTCTCTTCTATGCTCCTCAGTCCTTTCCTGTCTCCTCTGTCTCTTTTAATCCTGTTGACAGGCTGCATGCTGCTGAGCATCTTAACCTTCTTTTCTTTAACTTTAATCATACACCAGTACATTACATTTACACATCCAGGCTTTATCATCCTGTCGTCAGCCAATTTTTAGGGATGGCAAAGTGCTGTTGGTTGGCAAATCTCAGCTTCAGGATACTGTCAATCCCAACAAGGTCCACTTTTCCATCTTTTTTTCCCAGAGCTTTCAACCTTATCACACGGCCTTCATCTGCAGATGGAGTTTGTGCAGTTGTCACAGAGTCGGATATGTTCATCCATCATCATCTGCTGACGTACACTACATGACACAGTTAAAACCCACAGAAAAAGATGGAGCTTGATTGAGATTGTTTTGTCAAACTACATTTTCCATTGTCAAGAATGAACTTCGTTGCCTAATATTGGATGGATTGGATTGAATTTAGATCAGACCTTTATGTTCCCCTCAGGATGAATTGTAATGACTTGGTGATCCTCTGACTGTTCATCTCACCATCATCTGGTTAATATTTAAATTTTCCAAAGCTTTGGTTTATGACTACAAACTTAACATTCCCCTCAGCCACAGCTGGACTTTGTATTTATTACCAGATAATTATCTGTCAGTTATCAGTCAAAGGAGTTACTGTCAGGTCTGTTTACATCAGATCTGCTGTAGGCAACATACAGTGATAGCAACTCTTCTAATAACAGAACAGATATAAACTAAACTT
>NW_019187600.1:0-140 GCF_002260705.1 Seriola dumerili
GTCTGGAACAGCAGCCAAAGATGCAGAGGTGTGAGCATGAACGACCTGCTGATGAAAGGCCCCGACATTCTCAACCAGATTTGAGCTGTTCTTCTTAGGTTCAGAGGTGGAGTATATGCTGCTCTAGGTGACATAAAAAA
>NW_019187601.1:0-121 GCF_002260705.1 Seriola dumerili
ATGTTAGATGTTGTACTTTATATTCTCCTGATCAAATCATTTTCTGAATTGGTTTCAACATAACATGCATTTTCCAGTGATAGTTAATTATCACTTTTGTCTGAATGGCTCTGTCTTATGA
>NW_019187602.1:0-796 GCF_002260705.1 Seriola dumerili
TATACTTTGACGTTTTTTCAACTTTTTATGCCTTACTATGTTATGACGTTTTTTCAAGTTTTTATGCCTTACTATACTATGATGTTTTTTCAGGTTTTTTTACCTTACTATACTATGACGTTTTATGCCTTACTATACTATGACGTTTTTTCAGGTTTATTTGCCTTACTATACTATGACATTTTTTCAACTTTTCCTACCTTACTATACTATGTCGTTTTTTCTAGTTTTTTTGCCTTACTATACTATGACGTTTTATGCCTTACTATACTATGACGTTTTTTCAGGTTTATTTGCCTTACTATACTATGACATTTTTTCAACTTTTCCTACCTTACTATACTATGTCGTTTTTTCTAGTTTTTTTGCCTTACTATACTATGACGTTTTATGCCTTACTATACTATGACGTTTTTTCAGGTTTATTTGCCTTACTATACTATGACATTTTTTCAACTTTTCCTACCTTACTATACTATGTCGTTTTTTCTAGTTTTTTTGCCTTACTATACTATGACGTTTTATGCCTTACTATACTATGACGTTTTTTCAGGTTTATTTGCCTTACTATACTATGACATTTTTTCAACTTTTCCTACCTTACTATACTATGTCGTTTTTTCTAGTTTTTTTGCCTTACTATACTATGACGTTTTATGCCTTACTATACTATGACGTTTTTTCAGGTTTATTTGCCTTACTATACTATGACATTTTTTCAACTTTTCCTACCTTACTATACTATGTCGTTTTTTCTAGTTTTTTTGCCTTACTATACTATGACGTTTTATGCCTT
>NW_019187603.1:0-118 GCF_002260705.1 Seriola dumerili
GCTCTTCCTGCTGTGCGGTGCTTGCTGCTGGGGCTGCGGGTGACTGACAGCTGCCTTACACAGCCATTGGGTTGTGCATAGGACTGTGGCAATACGGTGTAGAGTGTTTTTTTTTTTT
>NW_019187604.1:0-130 GCF_002260705.1 Seriola dumerili
GAAGGATTCCTCAACACTTTTCACTACATATATTTTTTTTTATCATGTCCATGAAACTCAACTTTTCTGACAGTTGTCTCACAATAAGAAACTGCCAGGAACGGGATGGAAGAAGGCTTAATATGAAACA
>NW_019187605.1:0-141 GCF_002260705.1 Seriola dumerili
GCTGGTTTGAAGTGAAAAGAGAAGTTTTAATCTTTCTTTTAAAAACACTCAGTGAGCTGCTTCTCTAATATCTACAGGTCGTATGTTCCACAGCTTTGATTTGATCCTGATTTTCTTACAGCTGTTAGCGGAACCTTCAGT
>NW_019187606.1:0-108 GCF_002260705.1 Seriola dumerili
AGACACCAAATTTGTGGACTTTGGACAAACATTTTTTTTCTAGATTAAAACACAGAATTTAATAGTGTACCATGGCAACATTTGAGAGACTACCCATGGCGGCCCTTC
>NW_019187607.1:0-163 GCF_002260705.1 Seriola dumerili
TGTAGTAACGTAGGCACACTAAAAGAAAGTGTTTACACTTAAAAAGTAAATTCCTGCAGTTATATTTATGTTTTTACCAAGAATCATATTTCAGTAAACTGTTGGTTTATGCTTTTTTGCCACGAAGCTTTGTTGTTTGTTGTGCAGACGCCACTGAGACCTT
>NW_019187608.1:0-140 GCF_002260705.1 Seriola dumerili
CTCCAGTCTCACCTGTTTAAAGGTTATTTTGTCATAAAGCTGAGTGAGTGCTCAGCACGCCGTTCTCTCACAGCGATGGCCGGTTCAAAGTGAAGACTGTGGTTCTGTTCAGAGGGGAAGTCGACACTGATGCAGGTTAA
>NW_019187609.1:0-1696 GCF_002260705.1 Seriola dumerili
TCATAATATAGTAAGAGATAAAAACGTCAAAAAATGTCATAGTATATGAAAGGATAAAAATGTCTAAAAATGTCATAGTATAGTGAAGGATAAAAATGTCAAAAAATGTCATGGTATAGTAAGGCATAAAAATGTGAAAAAATGTCATAGTATAGTAAGGGATAAAGTGTCATAGTATAGTAAGGCATAAAAATGTGAAAAAATGTCATAGTATAGTAAGGGATAAAATGTCATATTATAGTAAGTCAAAAAAATGTCAAAAAATGTCATAACATAGTAAGTGATAAAAATTTCAAATAATGTCATAGTACAGTAAGGGATGAAATTGTCAAAAAATGTCATAGTATAGTAAGGCATAAAAATGTCAAAAAACGTCGTAGTATAGTAAGACATAAAATGTGAAAAAATGTCATAGTGTAGTAAGGCATAAAAATGTGAAAAAATGTCATAGTATAGTAAGGCATAAAAATGTCAAAAAACGTCGTAGTATAGTAAGACATAAAATGTGAAAAAATGTCATAGTGTAGTAAGGCATAAAAATGTGAAAAAATGTCATAGTATAGTAAGGCATAAAAATGTCAAAAAACGTCGTAGTATAGTAAGACATAAAATGTGAAAAAATGTCATAGTGTAGTAAGGCATAAAAATGTGAAAAAATGTCATAGTATAGTAAGGCATAAAAATGTCAAAAAACGTCGTAGTATAGTAAGACATAAAATGTGAAAAAATGTCATAGTGTAGTAAGGCATAAAAATGTGAAAAAATGTCATAGTATAGTAAGGCATAAAAATGTCAAAAAACGTCGTAGTATAGTAAGACATAAAATGTGAAAAAATGTCATAGTGTAGTAAGGCATAAAAATGTGAAAAAATGTCATAGTATAGTAAGGCATAAAAATGTCAAAAAACGTCGTAGTATAGTAAGACATAAAATGTGAAAAAATGTCATAGTGTAGTAAGGCATAAAAATGTGAAAAAATGTCATAGTATAGTAAGGCATAAAAATGTCAAAAAACGTCGTAGTATAGTAAGACATAAAATGTGAAAAAATGTCATAGTGTAGTAAGGCATAAAAATGTGAAAAAATGTCATAGTATAGTAAGGCATAAAAATGTGAAAAAATGTCATGATATAGTAAGGGATAAAAATGTCAAAAATGTCATAATATAGTAAGGGATAAAAATGTCAAAAAAATGTCATAGTATAGTAAGGGATGAAATTGTCAAAAAAATGTCACATTATACTAAGCCATAAAAATGTGAAAAAATGTCATAATGTAGTAAGGGATAAAAATGTCAAAAAAATGTCATAATGTAGTAAGGCATAAAAATGTTAAAAAATGTCATAGTATAGTAAGGGATAAAATGTCATAGTATAGTAAGGCATAAAAATGTGAAAAAATTTCATAGTATAGTAAGGTATAAAGTGTCATAGTATAGTAAGGCATATAAATGTCAAAAAATGTCATAATATAGTAGGGGATAAAAATGTCAAAAAACGTCATAGTATAGTAAGACAAAAAATGTCATAGTATAGTAAGGCATAAAAATGTCAAAAAATTTCATAGTATAGTGAGGGATAAAAATGTCAAAACATGTCATAGTATAGTAAGGCATAAAAATCTAAAAAAAANGCAAAAAAATCTAAAAAAAAAAAGGCATAGTATAGTGAGGGATAAAAATGTCAAAAAATGTCAT
>NW_019187610.1:0-105 GCF_002260705.1 Seriola dumerili
ATCAGCTCCTCTGGCATTAAGTGATCCATTATATAACACTGAGACATTTGAATTGCTGTTCTTACAAAAAAAAAAACTGCAGGCACAAAAAGTGAAGCTCACCAA
>NW_019187611.1:0-146 GCF_002260705.1 Seriola dumerili
CGTACTATGTCTTTATTATATTCAAAAAGCATTTAGTCCCTAAAAGCAGTAGCTGCTGCGCAGGTTCAACACTCCTCAACACTGTATACAAGTATAACATTGATGTTTTTCATATTTTCAGTTTTATTGACTCTTGTGTGGATTAT
>NW_019187612.1:0-105 GCF_002260705.1 Seriola dumerili
TCTGGCCCAGCCGGTGGCTATTTGTAGGGCTAGTGGGTTATGGGGAGTTGTGTATGTGTGGTTTGTTATTGTGGTCTGATAGTGTTGTTGTAGGATGGCTATTGT
>NW_019187613.1:0-168 GCF_002260705.1 Seriola dumerili
CTCATCTCATGTACCCTTGTTGGGGTCCTGACCACCACATTATGCTATTATTATTACTATTACTGGAAATGCTAATTAGTAGGCAAATAGATATTTAATTAGGAGATCTTGGTCTTAAAAACATATGTTTGTATTTTAAGATTCAATCATTTACTGCCTATCTTTTTA
>NW_019187614.1:0-147 GCF_002260705.1 Seriola dumerili
CCACCAGCTCCTGAGGGAAATCTGTCTCTTTAGCTGCTATGTGCGCCGCTACGTTCAGCAGCTGCTCTCTGACTGTATCTGTCTGCGCTTTGCTGCTGAGGAGGTAGTGGACGGTATATATTCTATTGAATTGTGTTGTACTCTGTT
>NW_019187615.1:0-100 GCF_002260705.1 Seriola dumerili
CCTAGATGGCATTTATGACCATAGTCCAATCTGTCTGAGTTTGGGATATAAGATAGAACTTACAGTGAGTCATGCTGTGTAAAATTTTTGTGCTTCCTGT
>NW_019187616.1:0-119 GCF_002260705.1 Seriola dumerili
TTTATTACAAATATGAAAATAGATTACCTCTAAATGGAACCAGTTGCTCATCCACTGTTACGTCAGGCCCTGGATTGTAGAGGTAGGGCAGCCGCTCCACCCACTTGTCCCAGACCTCT
>NW_019187617.1:0-166 GCF_002260705.1 Seriola dumerili
CTTTATTTTTGTGGCTGGAAAACAGTAGTGAATCTAAAAGAGCGTCTCATTCTAAATCATTCAGTCTTTTATCAGTTGTTTGTGTCACTTTGTGCCTTTTGTTGTAATAAGATAAAAACATTTTGTAGAAGAATCATTTTAATGTCTTTCCCCCTCCCTGCTCCTG
>NW_019187618.1:0-117 GCF_002260705.1 Seriola dumerili
TCCATTTCTTAAAATAATTTTGGAATGAATACTGTGCATAGTCAGTTTATTTATATATATATATTTTTAAATTCAGTGTGTATTTAAAAAACATCTTTTAGGCTGTCAAGCCATGCC
>NW_019187619.1:0-117 GCF_002260705.1 Seriola dumerili
TTTTCCAAATTAAAATGTCTAAAATGATTAGGCATATGATATAAATGAATGAGTTGTGTTCTTACATTATCCCAAATTTTTCCATCAATTCTCAAACCTAGAGAAATACATCATTTC
>NW_019187620.1:0-115 GCF_002260705.1 Seriola dumerili
TATAGCCAGTGATGGTCCTCATCCCCTTCCACACCTCTGCTGTTGTTGTGCTGCAGTTTACTCTCTCCTTTTGTAGTCCTTCGCCTGCTTTAATCTCTTCAGCTCATGTTGCACA
>NW_019187621.1:0-783 GCF_002260705.1 Seriola dumerili
GTGTGTGTGTGTGTGTGTGTGTGTGTGTGTGGAGTCAGGTAGAAGCATCAACTGCTGCTGTACAACTTTATATTGGGCTTGTTTTTCCTCCTCCTCTTTGCTACACTTTTATCTTTGTGCACCTGAAGGCTCAAACCCTTGCATTATGTCACTATGTGGCCGATGCCACGACCACTTAAATTAACCAGTGAACTAGTTTAGAACCAGGGGTCTTTTAAACAGGGTCTGGAGCCATCCATCTGTAATGGTAACAGCAAAGAAGCCACTAAAAAACACTAATCTGAAGCTGTAACACCCCATTAAAATGATTACATGTCTTGTTTAGTGCTTTATTTTGAAATACTAACCTCTCATGTTGTTGCCCTCGTGTGTCTGCCATCCTTTGATCATCCACGCCTGCTCCCAATGAACTTACCTGCCCCTGGTGTTTCCTGTCAGTCCACCCCGTACACTCCCCCTGTTACCTTTGCTCCTTGCCAGATTGTCTTTGTTCCACTGAGTGTGTGCACTGTTCTCCTCCTGATTCCCTGGTTTAAAACTTTGCTTTGTCTTTGGATTTTTTGGCCGTTTGCTTGCCTGAATGTTTGCCTGTATCTGACTGACTACCTGTGTATGAACACTTATATCCAGAAGTGTTACAGGTCCTTCTCAGTGTGAATGACAAGAAGACTTGCAATTGTTTTGTTATATAGCCTGCTATATGTGACAACTATATCTCGTGTAGTTACCCTTTGAGCCATGGGTGTAGGTTTGCATATGGACGGTAGGGACATGTCCCTACCA
>NW_019187622.1:0-106 GCF_002260705.1 Seriola dumerili
CCTCAAAAACCACTCAGTGCAGACACAGATCATGGTAACGTAAAAAACCAAAAACCTAAAATTTTCTAAGGAGGTTTCCATTAAGAGCTAAAATGATTTTAAGAGC
>NW_019187623.1:0-122 GCF_002260705.1 Seriola dumerili
AGGTGAGGACCAGGTCAGAAACACAGAATTTGCTTTCAAGTCGATCTAAGAGAATACAATGATCTATAGCGTCAAAAGCTGCACTGAGATCCAGTAAGAGAAGCACAGAGGTGGAGTCCGAA
>NW_019187624.1:0-120 GCF_002260705.1 Seriola dumerili
TGGGGGGTCAGCTGGAGGTCTGGAAACGGGTCCCCTTGTGTGGGCTCCGTCCCTCTGTTGTATTTCTTGAGGAGGATTTTCTCCTTTTCATTTAGTCTCTCTCTCCACAGTTGAAGGGCC
>NW_019187625.1:0-111 GCF_002260705.1 Seriola dumerili
ACTGGCAGATTAATAGATAATGGAATGGATCTCTACAGTAAAACTAATCTGGAGGAAGGCTACTCCCTCCCACTTATTCAGGAAACTGAATGAAGCAGATTCGTGCTTTGA
>NW_019187626.1:0-138 GCF_002260705.1 Seriola dumerili
TCTTCTGTATTTTAACTTCTAGAATTAAAGTATTTGTAGTTGGTGGCTTTGAAGTTATGTTTTATTTTATGTACGTGAATATTTGAAAGATCACTGGTGAATTTCCAAGTTTTAAGATTTTAACAGCAGGTAACAGCA
>NW_019187627.1:0-917 GCF_002260705.1 Seriola dumerili
AATATTGTTACAAACTCACTTGAGAGCCTTTTGACAGAGTTGAGCTTTAAGCAGAACAGGTAGAGACTGACTAACACGCACTCTTAGAGCGGGGTTTTTACTTGTAGTGTCTTTAAAGTGAGGGCATGACAGTAAAGTCTCCAACTACTATCTGTACATATATTTAAGGATGTGGTTCATCCCTGGGAATAATCAAGTTTTCAAATATGACTTCCCCCCCAAAAAGAAGTTTCTCTTGGCACAACCTGGGGCTACGACTCGACATCCAACTTGTCAAAGCTGCAGTGGAATATGAACTTTTTTTCTCTTTGAATGTGAAGATGAGCTTTCCATCATCAGCACCACTGGCTCAACTTCCCCCACACCTTTTGGCTCAAATTACCCCACCACCATTTTAAATGACTTGTGTCATCCAGCAACAGTGTAGCCTCATATTGTAACTTCCTAAAGCTCTAACCCATGTGTGAGACTTTTTCAAACTTGTCTGTATTCGTTCAAACACAAGAATCACAACTCCTCAAACATAAAAAAAAATGACTTTGGAACTGTTGAAACAGTTTTGTGAACTTAAAAGTGCTTCATCACTTCTTCTATTGGCTGCTCTCCATCACAAGGCGAGGGTTAGTGTGTGTGATCACATGACCAATTTTGTCTGTGGTTGCCTAGAAACAAGGGTTGGCCCAACTTCCCCCAACAGGCTCAAATCACCCCGCTGTACTCCACTTACTGTAGGTGTGTGTGCTCACTGCTGAGGCCGCTCATTACTATACACCCATACAAACCTCTACGCTCGACTCCACTCGGGTGCTGCCGATAACTATGCAGGACTGAAACTGCCGAAATCCCAAATAAATACACAGTGACTCAATAAATAAATCAATATGGCAAAACATGCACAAAATATGTTATTAAGAATA
>NW_019187628.1:0-100 GCF_002260705.1 Seriola dumerili
AGTAAGGTATAAAGATGTCATAGTATAGTAAGGCCTAAAGAGTAAGTAAAAATTACATAGTAAAAAAAGGCATAAAATGTGAAAAACGACATGGTATAAT
>NW_019187629.1:0-416 GCF_002260705.1 Seriola dumerili
TTTTTCTTCTTTCTCTGTTCATCTCAAGATCAAGAACTTCTTGTGTGTTTCTGTTACTCCAAAGTACTGAAAACTGATCTCTGCTATGGTGTGTCTATATACCTTGCTGTCAACACAGACTCGGGTTCATACATATATATTTCACACAAAACCAGTAATTCCAGTATTAAGGGCTGAAGCTTGGGGGAATATATAAAAGAGGGAAAATGAAAAAGTGACAGTAACATTTGTTTCTAACTTTGGCCATTAACATAAATTTCCTATTAAAATTAAGCCTTTTTAATGACTTAGCTGCTAAATTCGGCCTCCAACAATCAAATGTTTAGATAAATAAAAAAATGCCATTAGCCTTAGCTGTTTCCTTTGTGATCAAAGATCCAGTGACAACATAGGATGAAATATTCTTTGTTACATTA
>NW_019187630.1:0-111 GCF_002260705.1 Seriola dumerili
CAGTGTTATAATGCTTATGATATGGATGACATGATGCTGACATGATGCTGGTGTTTCTTTTGATGTTATTAACTTTAAAAAGATTTAAAAATAATAATAATAATATTCAGT
>NW_019187631.1:0-126 GCF_002260705.1 Seriola dumerili
TTGAGAAAGTGTTTATCGGTTCATGTCTCAGTACTTTAAGTTCTCGGTCTGTGGCTTTCACCGAGCTCGTCGGTTCCTTCTGAGCAAGGAAATCTTTCTGTTCTTAAAACATCTGGACAAAAAAAA
>NW_019187632.1:0-158 GCF_002260705.1 Seriola dumerili
TTCTGATTAACAGCCTCCTTCATCTTTTCAGGCAATAACTGGGAAGAGTGGATGAGGAATTCCATGGTAATATTGCCTGTATTCGAACTGATGGCTTTAAATTGTTTCACTCTTATTTCATAGGATCCTAAGTTGGAAATTGGCCATTTTTATATTGA
>NW_019187633.1:0-132 GCF_002260705.1 Seriola dumerili
ATATGAACCATTTGTGTGATATTTTTTCATAATTGCTGTGTGAAATCTCAAGTTATGGCTAAAGTGTTTTGTGCTGTTACACTGACCTTGACCTTTAACCTTTGATCGCCAAAGTCTAATCAGTTTTTCCTC
>NW_019187634.1:0-100 GCF_002260705.1 Seriola dumerili
GAACAGAGCCGGACTCACTGTTTCCACTCTCTATGCTAAGCTAAGCTAACAAAGTAGTTTTAACACTACAGGGTATCTGCACGTCTTAAAGTCTTTAAAA
>NW_019187635.1:0-110 GCF_002260705.1 Seriola dumerili
TCTTGTTGTCAGTGCTGTATGTGGAGAGTTGTAGTTACTTATCAGATCTGACCTCAGGAATGAGATTGTGTTTTATTTAGAGGTGGGAGGAAAGGTTGTGAATCAGGTCT
>NW_019187636.1:0-131 GCF_002260705.1 Seriola dumerili
TTTTTAAAGATTTTCAACAAGTAACCCCAAATCCCACAATCATAAATTCATAAAACCAAAAAAAATGAACAATCAAACTCAAAATTCCACTTTGGGTTTTGTTTTTAGTTATTTTCAGTCCAGGAAAAAAA
>NW_019187637.1:0-152 GCF_002260705.1 Seriola dumerili
CACATACTCAGTACTGGCACTGCACAGCCACTGTCATAGGACACCGTGCCAAATTCAAAACAAATCCTTTCAACTAATTTATTTCTGAAAAAAACTGGGGAATCTTTAAATGCAAAACATGTCAGGACCTTGTACTTGAATGTGATTATATA
>NW_019187638.1:0-142 GCF_002260705.1 Seriola dumerili
GATGAACTGGGGCCCCCGGTCTGAAACAATATCCTTAGGGAATCCATGGACATGAAACACATGGGTCATCATAACTTCTGCCATTTCTTTGACCGACGGCAGCTTAGGCAAAGCAATAAAATGAGTCATTTTAGAAAATCTG
>NW_019187639.1:0-162 GCF_002260705.1 Seriola dumerili
TTGTAACCATGACAACAAAGATCGTCTAATGTCGAGGAAGTACTTTTTTTCACCATCTTTTCTTAAACCTGACTAAGCCATGACCCTTAATATAGTAACCATGGCAATGAAGGTAGGTACACTGCTCTCAATGCAGTCTGCATGTTTATTATTGTGACCATG
>NW_019187640.1:0-143 GCF_002260705.1 Seriola dumerili
TTAACAGCACTGTGCTGGGCAGGTGACAGATCTGTTTACAGTGTTGTCTGAATTTTGCGTTTTCACCCAGGCATCATGTTTATAAATATATACAAAAATACCCATGACTACTGTAGAGTCATTTGACCTGTGAGTGAATGCTG
>NW_019187641.1:0-509 GCF_002260705.1 Seriola dumerili
CTCCCCTCGAGTTCTCAAAAAGACAGAATACTGCAGGCATAGTGATGCCATAACAGAGACAGTAAGGAAACAGAAGCACCCATTATACAGAGATAACGCTATGTTGGCGTTAAAGACCTGATGCCACGGCAGCTTTCACTTCTGTGCAGAGATCGATCCAGCTCTGTGACAACTTGTATGTTCAGACTGAGAGAAGCTGTGAGAACGTCATAGTGATATTTTCTATCTGAGCCAGCGTTTCTTGGTGGCGAGCAGCAGCATGCGCATTGCCGGCACGTCTTGAGTGGTGTGGGCATCAGAAAAAGTTTAAATCCAGACAACTTTATGGTAATGAGCTACAAGCTGGTTCAGTAGCAAACAAACAATCTTATCCAATCAGTAGAAGTGCTCCACACTAGAGACCAAGCGCCTCACCTTGTAGAGTGCATACCATTTAGGCTCAGTGCTGAGCGCAGAGGCCCAGGTTTGAATCTGACTCAGGCCCTTTGCTGCATGTCATCCCCTCTCTC
>NW_019187642.1:0-135 GCF_002260705.1 Seriola dumerili
AGGTTGTTCATCTCATTCTCGTGAACGCAGTATCTCAGTTACGTCGTGATGGAACTTCTTCAAACTCGGCACAAACATTCACTTGGACTCAAGGACGAACTGATTTTGGTGGCTAAAGGTCAAAGGTCAAGGTCA
>NW_019187643.1:0-939 GCF_002260705.1 Seriola dumerili
GTTAGGATCAATACAGAGAAGAGTGGTTCCTAAGTCAATGTTCCTGTCCTAACTTAAGATAGGAAAGGTGCATCACATAAGATTTCCAACTTCCCCAAATCTTAAATAAATTCTCCTGACCTAACCCTCGTCAAATCACAAACATCATTCACTGAAAACTTGAAGATTCAGGCAGACTGCTCAGTCTCCAGCTTTCCTTGTGGATTTTGCTATTACATTTTTCCTTTTTACAATTTCTTAATTGCTGTAGCAGCTGATAACAGAACAGAATAGTCACTGTGGTTTTCATGGTGTGCAGTTTAAAATACTAAACTTCATCACAGAGTTTTGAGTCTTTCAGATAATATCTTTTTTAAAAGACTGTTGGATAGATCTCCAACATGCACCAGGTTCTAATAGATCTCTCTTCAAATTAAAAAGAAAGATCCTTTACATACATTACAGTGTTAGTAAGTGGGTTTACAAGTGAGATGCCACTGTAGTAATGGTGGTTTTGTTTACTTACAAATTAAACCGTAGGCTTCTGTATCTCTTCTAAATGTGAAGGGCGAGAGAGGAATGAAATACATTATGTGCCTCTTTCAAATAGTGATACAGTCAGGTGTCATGTGGGTGGTTTGATATTTAAGATAAGACACGGTGAGACAGACCTGATTAAATCTAATTAGGAAGCACTTTAGTATATACAGTATTATATGTTAGCACATTGTATTTATACTGATACAATGTTTCTAAACAGGAATATAAATTCCAGTCAGTACGAGTGTCATTGTTCATTTCCTAACCGTAGTTTGACTGATATCCTCTTACTAGCCTGTTTCCAGAGCTTTCAACTAGAGCCCGTCCGATATTGGATTTTTGGGACCGATCCCGATATTAGGGAGTAAAAAAAATTCTGACATCGATGTATCGGCTGATATATATATATATATATATATA
>NW_019187644.1:0-127 GCF_002260705.1 Seriola dumerili
AGCAAGGCATGGGCAGCTAATGTTTCCCATTAGACTGCTCCCTCTAGGTTGTAAATCTCCCCAACTGAAGCACGTGTTGTCCTTCAGAAGACAAGTTCAGATGGTTCTGAGGAACAGCTCTGAGGAG
>NW_019187645.1:0-101 GCF_002260705.1 Seriola dumerili
AGCCGAGTCCGTAGACACCAAATTTGTGGATTTTCGAGATAATTTTTTTAAAAAGATTAAAGCACAGAATTTAACGGCGTCCCACGGCAGCATATGGGAGA
>NW_019187646.1:0-143 GCF_002260705.1 Seriola dumerili
GTGGATGGCGGAAGCCAACTCATAGTTATCCAAACAAATTAAACATTGACTAACTGCTTCAGGAAGAAGAAATTAGGCTAAGTTATGCAAGCCCCCAACATGCTATGCATTACACACACACACACACACACACACACACACAC
>NW_019187647.1:0-180 GCF_002260705.1 Seriola dumerili
CATGAGGCTGCCTGACTCTGACACACCTTTCACCTGCTGGCTCCACCCCTCTTAGACTGAGGAGGAGAGATTAGCTCCAGTCTGGTTCAGGATGATCAGACTGTGGTTGTATTTCCACACTACGCCTGTTAGAGGTTCGGTGTTTGAGGCAGCGCAGGGGATCGTTGTTCCAGTGTTTGA
>NW_019187648.1:0-1199 GCF_002260705.1 Seriola dumerili
AAAAGGCGATATTCATCTGCATCCCGAAGGACCGCTTCCAACAAGAAATGACGTTCAACAGCAAAGAAAAACAACACGAGTAAATCTCGATGTGGCCTTCCACCGCTGGAGACGGCTCCTGAGAGTAAAGAGATGCGGTTTGATGCCGAGCTCGCACGTTTCATGTTATCCTGGTGAGTAGAATCGATGTTAGCTCTTTAGCTAAAAGTATAATCAGTGCAACGACTTACAAACCTTACCGACAAACATTTTAGGNCAACGACTTACAAACCTTACCGACAAACATTTTAGGTGGCGATATTGACGTTGTCGAGACGTTTTAGCGGTTACTAGGATTGTGTCTGTTGCTCTCGGCTGTTGTACAGCTAGTGACGTCAGTAACTTTAGGCTCATTTTGTAACTAATGACTAACTTGAGATTGTATGGAGCCAGTAGACCGAGTGAATACACGTCGATCAGTTCACCATGTTGTAACCACTTTACATTAGGAGATCAGCCATGATTGAAAGTGCACTAGGTCTTTACATTTCTCAGGCGATTTCATCATTACCTCTGTCTTTATCAGGACCCGAGCCAGTACAGATTCAATACCGCCTCCTCCTGTTTCACCAACGGCAGAGTCCATACACAATGAGGGTGTAGGTGAGTAGCATGCTATCCTTCACTTTATAAAAGTAAGACTTGTCTATACCACTGTTTAAATCAGATCCAATGTATATACATGTTCATACTGCTGATTCTTAATAATGAATATACCACTGCCTATATTTATGTATTTTACAGTATATCCGTATTCGTACTACTGAATTTGTTGGTTATATTGTGTGTGTGTATTGAATTCTTACCATACCTCTAGTTGTTTACCCTTCATTTCCTTGCATTTACATTTCATAATATTCATACTGTATTTATTTTTGCATATTCACATTTCTTCTCACAATTTATTATACACACACACAACTGACCTAACATATTTGAATATAAAGAACTTGTATGATCTAAAGGAATTGTCTTATCACATGTTTGTCTGTGTCAGGACCAGAATTCCAGTCTAATCACCACCAAGGATGCACCAGCCCTCCTTTTCTTCTGCATCTGGCCTCATCAATCAACAACCACATTACATGAACACCTTGAGGTATTATCCCTGCACTTATTGTATATTGTCTATACTGTGATCTTTTGCACATCCTGCCCAG
>NW_019187649.1:0-172 GCF_002260705.1 Seriola dumerili
TTTCAATATGAATTATTTCAACAGTATTTAAATGACTATCATTAAAATGCAGTTGATACAGTTATTTTGTATCAACTAGACATGTAACTGTAAATGTGTAAAATTCCCTTTCCTGCTGAGCACTTTAAGGAACGTCTCATTTATGTTGGCTTGAAACCTGAGGTTTAAAGTG
>NW_019187650.1:0-131 GCF_002260705.1 Seriola dumerili
TATATATATATATACATATATATATGTATGTATATTAATGTAATATGTGTACAATATAAACTACATACATACTACATAGCCCATACATACATTTGTATGGGCTATGTCAATATATGAAATTGTTCAAATTT
>NW_019187651.1:0-104 GCF_002260705.1 Seriola dumerili
GCTGGCGATCGCCTCCTTTTCCAACGCATCTATCTATCTCTCTATCTATCTCTCTATCTATCTAACTATCTATCTCTCTCTGTTAGTTTGAGTGGACACTCTCC
>NW_019187652.1:0-170 GCF_002260705.1 Seriola dumerili
GAGGAGCCGGGGATTGAACCACCAACCAGTCCTCCAACCTGAATGACCGCACAGCTCATTGTTTTTAACCCCCTTATAAGACCCAGAGGAGTGTCTCCTCAGAAACCCCCCCTACAGCGGCAGGCGTAGCTTACTGGACCTTGGTTGTCATGGTTACAATAATTAACTGT
>NW_019187653.1:0-116 GCF_002260705.1 Seriola dumerili
TGTGTTCTTGGGAAAACTATAGTGGTGTTAATGGCCTTCAAAGCCACACTTCCTGGTAATAATGTCATGAAATGGTTTGGTCCTCCACAGCAAAGAATGACCGTAGTGTCCTTCAC
>NW_019187654.1:0-117 GCF_002260705.1 Seriola dumerili
TGGGAAGAATGGTAACTCAGTCCACAGAGAGCGGGCGTATGATCGGTTATGGGACTGATCAATTCACTCCACACCCGCGGTGGCGCATGCAGCAGTCCCGCAACGGGACACACAGTT
>NW_019187655.1:0-106 GCF_002260705.1 Seriola dumerili
TAACCGTATCTCGTCAGTAACATGAATTAACTTTTTTCTCCATATTGAAGAACTAAAGATGTCTGTTCTCTGCACTGTTTCACCTGTCCTCGTGATTCTCCTCCTC
>NW_019187656.1:0-121 GCF_002260705.1 Seriola dumerili
TCTTATATTAGATTATATATTAGATTATATTAGATTATATATTATATTATATTATATTATAGATTAGATTATATTAGATTATATATTAGATAATAGATTAGATTATATTAGATTATATATT
>NW_019187657.1:0-440 GCF_002260705.1 Seriola dumerili
TCTCTCCTTCACAGAGATGCTGCCTCTTCGAAAGTCCGAAGGAAAGTGAGCTCCTGCTTTCCCCCTCCCTTTCTTTTATAGCCTTACTGGAGCACGCCCACTTTCCTCTCACCTTTCGTAACGTAGGAACCATTGTACATTGAATATCCCCTTAAAAACTATTTACACTTGAATTTTACATCAATTTGACTTAAAATAATAAAATAAATGACAATATTATGTTTGAACATACATTACAGACAATACAGTGTTTTGTTAAAATTGTTTTTAAACACATAGACATTGCATGAACTTATTGAAACTATTTACAATTGTGTTTAAAGGAACCTTAACTTAAAACTATCTCCTAAACAATGAAATATATTTTTTGTTTTACACATTAGAAATCTTGAAAGTGTTGATAATTATTTTTAAATATATCAAATTTAAATTTTGTTTTT
>NW_019187658.1:0-131 GCF_002260705.1 Seriola dumerili
AAAATTAGCATTAGCAGCTGTTTACTTAGGGTCTACCAATCTTGCCAAGACCATCAGCCATCGTTGCATTTATGAAAAGTTAGAATACACTCTCTGCAGAGCGCTGCTTCATCAGCGCAGACTGGACACTA
>NW_019187659.1:0-686 GCF_002260705.1 Seriola dumerili
CAGTTATGTTCAATAACGCTGTTAAATCATTCTCCTCGCACAAATCTGCTGCTTTCCTCGATGGTTGCCGTCTATGTTTCTATAAACCTAATTTCTCTCACCACATGTTATTTGAAATCACACTTCATGTGAAAGCTGTAAGTTTGTAGACACAGAGAGAGCTTCTTGCATGAAAAGCTGCAGATGTAAGCGCTGATAATGATTTAACAGCGTTATTGAACATAACTGCATGCTCAGGTGTAACTGATAACTTTAGGACATGTAAGCATGAAATACATCATATTCTTCATGGATGGCACTAGAATAGACTGGAAAACTTATCCTTAATTGTCCTCTGAAGAAATCACACTTAATGTGAAACCTGTCATTTTGCAGACACAGAGACAGCTTCTAACGAGAAATGCAGCAGATTTAAGGGTTGAGAATGATTTAACGGCGTTATTGAACATAACTGCATGCTCAGGTGTAACTGATAACTTTAGGATATGTAAACATGAAATACATCATATTCTTCATGGATGGCACTAGAATAGACTGAAAAACTTATCCTTAATTGTCCTCTGAAGAAATCACACTTAAAGTGAAACCTGTCATTTTGCAGACACAGAGATAGCTTCAAACGAGAAAAGCAGCAGATTTAAACTCTCAGAGCACGTTAATACAGCTAATGAATAGTATTGCATGCT
>NW_019187660.1:0-117 GCF_002260705.1 Seriola dumerili
CAGATGCTAACTGTGCAAAAAAAAGACTTAAAAAAAGGATTGTGTGAGCAGATAGTCAACTATCAGTCTATTATTATCATTATTATTATTATTATTGTTATTAGTCTTATTGTTATT
>NW_019187661.1:0-199 GCF_002260705.1 Seriola dumerili
CACGAACATATTGTGTGCATACACAAATACACACACTCTATGAATGTGCTATTTTTTATTTGTGTTATTTTTTACTTAAAAAACTTAAAATGCTGCAGAACACACATACACACACACGCACTCACACACATGCACGCAGGCATACTCCCTCCCTCAACAGCACAGACACAGAAACAGTCAGCCACTCCTTCATTAACTA
>NW_019187662.1:0-134 GCF_002260705.1 Seriola dumerili
ACGATGCCAATGTAGCAATAGCAACAACTTACAGATAGCTCCTTTAAAGTGGTACCAATACCAATTAGAGGTTTTAGAATTAAGAATTAGAAGTAGACAGCGTATACAAATAGAACCTATATAGTATTCTCGGA
>NW_019187663.1:0-269 GCF_002260705.1 Seriola dumerili
ACACAATCAGACCAACAAGTCAACACTTCAATGTGGCTGTTTTTATTCGTGTTCAAGGGACAGATCTGCTGCAAGGCACACCAAGGTCTCTCTCTGAGTAACAAAAGTTCCACTGCTGGTATGGCCTTTTGCTCTCCAATGTGCACGACCAGCTGATGTTGATATGGAGATCATCACATCCATGGGGCCGCTCAGCTTTTACTCGTCCTTCTTCTGAGCTCCTGAGATCATTATTGATCTATGGGGCTCTAACCATATAAATAAACACA
>NW_019187664.1:0-104 GCF_002260705.1 Seriola dumerili
GATCAGTCAACTCCATGCAGAAACGACACTATATAAACTAGAAGATTTTGTGAGAAATACTGACTGAGAGCATCTTGGAGGCGCTGGGTCTCTTCTTCGGGTTC
>NW_019187665.1:0-2236 GCF_002260705.1 Seriola dumerili
GTCTTTAAGCTATTTTTGAGAATGAGTTGTTTCACTCCCACAGAGTTGTCAAACATTATTGTTGAGAATCGCACTTTGCCAGAAGACTTGACTCCTTTCCAGATGCAGAAGTAACAAACAATCCAGCTCAGCAGAAGACACCCAGCCAGGTCCCAGTGGACAAACCCAGGACTCTCCTCCTGAAAATGATATTTTTAAGAACATTTTCTTATATAAGTCGAAACTGCTTCAATTTAGTTTTAGTGAATACATACAGCCAGAATTCTTCAACTGAAGATGTTGTATTCTGAGAAACGTGATCTATTGGTGAATGATTACGTTGATGATCAATGCAGTCCCCTTGCAGTGAAAAAGTGAAAATATTGAATTAGAATGGTATATAAAAAAAAGTCATAGTATAGTGATGCATAAAATGTCATAAAAATGTCATGGTATAAGAAGGTATAGAAACGTGGAAAAATGTCATTCTATAATAAGACATCAAATGTCATAAAGACGTCATAGTATAATAAGGCATAAAAAAGTCATTGTATAGTAAGGCATAAAATGTCATAAAAACGTCATAATATAGTAAGGCATAAAAATGTCAAAAAAAACATCATACTATAATAAGGCATAAAAAAGTCATAGTATAGTAAGGCATAAAATGTCAAAAAAAAAATCGTATATTAAGACATGAAATGTCATAAAAACATCATAGTATTGTATTGCATAAAATGTAAAAGTATAATAAGGCATAAAAATATCATAGTATAATAAGTAATAAAATGTCATAAAAACGTCATAGTATAGTAAGGCAAAAAAAAGTAAAAAAAATGTCATACTATAATAAGGCGTCAAATGTCTCAAAAACGACATAGTATAGTAAGGCATGAAATGTCACAGTATAATAAGGCATAAGAATGTCAATTAAAAATCATACTATAATAAGGCATAAAAAAGTCATAGTATAGTAAGGCAAAAAATGTCAAAAAAATATAATAGTATATCAAAGCATGAAATGTCGTAAAAACATCATAGTATTTTAATGTATGAAATGTAAACGTATAATAAGGCATAAAAATATCATAGTATAATAAGTCATAAAATGTCATAAAAACGTCATAGTATAGTAAGGCAAAAAAAAGTTTAAAAAAAAAACATACTATAATAAGGTGTCAAATGTCTCAAAGACGTCATAGTATAGTAAGGCATGAAATGTCACAGTATAATAAGGCATAAGAATGTCAAAAAAAAATCATACTATAATAAGGCATAAAAAAGTCATAGTATAGTAAGGCAAAAAATGTCAAAAAAACATAATAGTATATCAAAGCATGAAATGTCGTAAAAACATCATAGTATTGTAATGGATGAAATGTAATAGTATAATAAGGCATAAAAATATCATAGTATAATAAGTCATAAAATGTCATAAAAACGTCATAGTATAGTAAGGCATAAAATGTCAAAAAAAATCGTATAGTAAGGCATGAAATGTCACAGTATAATAAGGCATAAAAATGTCAAAAAAACCATACTATAATAAGGCATAAAAAAGTCATAGTATAGTAAGGCAAAAAATTTCAAAAAAACATAAGTGTATATCAAAGCATGAAATGTCATAAAAACATCATAGTATTGTAATGCATGAAATGTAAAAGTATAATAAGGCATAAAAATATCATAGTATAATAAGTCATAAAATGTCATAAAAACGTCATAGTATAGTAAGGCATAAAATAGTAAAAAAATGTCATACTATAATAAGGTGTCAAATGTCTCAAATTCGTCATAGTATAGTAAGGCATGAAATGTCACAGTATAATAAGGCATAAAAATGTCAAAAAAAATCATACTATAATAAGGCATAAAAAAGTCATAGTATAGTAAGGCAAAAAATTTCAAAAAAACATAAGTGTATATCAAAGCATGAAATGTCATAAAAACATCATAGTATTGTAATGCATGAAATGTAAAAGTATAATAAGGCATAAAAATATCGTAGTATAATAAGTCATAAAATGTCATAAAAANCATAGTATAGTAAGGCATAAAATGTCAAAAAAAATCGTATAGTAAGGCATGAAATGTCATAAAAACATCATAGTATAGTAATGCATGAAATGTAAAAGTATAATAAGGCATAAGAATGTCATAGTATAATGAGTAATAAAATGTCATAAGAACATCACAGTATAGTAAGGCATAAAAAAGTAAAAAAAACATCATACTATAATAAGGCGTCAGATGTCGC
>NW_019187666.1:0-162 GCF_002260705.1 Seriola dumerili
TTATATCTAGTATCATTTATTCCATGTAGAACTGCTGAATAATCATGTATGCAGACAGGGCACATGGACCACAGGGGGCAAGCTAGCCCCCTCCCCGGCAGGCTAAGCTAGCTAGCTATCTAAGAAGTATTAAAAATAAAACAAATTTTCATGGTGGAGCCT
>NW_019187667.1:0-142 GCF_002260705.1 Seriola dumerili
ACATGTTGTGAGCATATAACAATATATATTTAATTAATATATCCAAGTTTATTAAAGCAACGTACATATAAAAATCATTATGCTTATATTGTATATTAGATATTTTTCTTATCAATTTTAATGTCTATCTTCCCATTCTGGG
>NW_019187668.1:0-197 GCF_002260705.1 Seriola dumerili
AAAATCGTAATCGAAAATAAAATATGATTAATTGCCCAGCCCTAATTGACACTGTACTACATTAAACTAAGATATTGTGACCTCTTTCCAGTGGAAAATGTTACACATTATATTAAAGAGATGTATTTATTGCAAAGTGTATTTGATTCAGTTGTTGAACTGCAATTATGTGGCTCTTCACTTCTGTGGGTTCTTGT
>NW_019187669.1:0-145 GCF_002260705.1 Seriola dumerili
CTTCCTTAGATCTGTGTCTGTGAAGAGTGTTCTGCTGGTGAAAAAAAAGACGAGGACCAGGTTTACAGGCTGAGGGTGGACAGACAGGCAGCAGGCTACAGGTAACTAAATACAAGTGGGATGCAAAGTAAGAAGAGTTCACACC
>NW_019187670.1:0-768 GCF_002260705.1 Seriola dumerili
CTGTGATTTCTGTGCCAACCACTAGTTGTTTACCTTCAACACAGTTGGTGGAGAAGAAAACAATGTTCCTGGTTTCCAGCGGGTTGTCGTTGGAGAAGTCTGGAGTACGAGTCTGGGGCTCTGATTCACCAGTCAGAGAGGAGTTATCCACCTGAAGGCAGAAAAATAAAACACAGAATGAAATACCAAAGATAAAGAAGAGAAGATGTTCTCTTGAGGACAAGATAAAAACAACAACTGGTATTGTAGCTCTTGAACAAAAATGGGAAGATAGAAAAATGACAGGAGTCTCACCACTCCTACATCAGACTGTCTGTCAGGTGACAACAAAACGTCTTTGAGGTACGGACCTTGCAGCCGTGAGCAGAGATGATTCTCAGATCGGCCGGGATCCTGTCTCCACCTTTCACCTCCACCAAATCTCCGACCACCACCTCCTCAGCGTTGATGCTCTTCTTCTCACCGTCTCGGAGGACCAGGGCTTGCTGTAAGAAAAAAGATGACATATGTCAGGGGCCATTTCTGAGCATATATAGAAGGAGCATAACCTTCTATATAGGTTTTGCTTTTATTCCGAGTGATAAATGAAGAATGTGTCATCAGTGCACTAACACTGATGGAGTAATACTGCTATAGTTGCATATTTGGTGATTTATCTTAAATTTGATTTGAGCAACATGTTGAGCTACTGGAGACTATTAAAAAATGTATTTAACTGTAAATTAACTCACCTGTGGGACCAGGTTCTTGAAGGAGTCCATGATCTTG
>NW_019187671.1:0-141 GCF_002260705.1 Seriola dumerili
CACAGTGGAAGTCTAACAAACCTCCAGCACATTCCCAACAGGTAGAGAGTGTTATGGCATACCTGAAGCTAGAAAAACTGAAATATGCTACAAGAGGCTCAATGAAGAAGTACTCAAAAGTCTAACAGCCATTTCTCATTT
>NW_019187672.1:0-111 GCF_002260705.1 Seriola dumerili
ATGTGTCAGTAACTTGTGGTTCATAATAAGTCTGTTTTCTTTGGTGACGGCTACAGTTGACATGATAATGTTACCTATCACGTTTCCAGCGAATGTTGCTATTGCTAGCTC
>NW_019187673.1:0-826 GCF_002260705.1 Seriola dumerili
AGTATTTATGCAAATGTTAATCTAAAGCACATAAGTTAAATGCATTGCCAATAAGAAATACGCAACATATTTGCACTCCAAGGCCCCTCTGGTAAAAAGCCTGAAAACAATATATGTTTTAGAGTTTAACAAAGTAAACAACTGAACTTGGAGCATTGCCAGTATTCCCCTGTTGATCTGTTCAGGTACTTGTCACCCATGAAGCAACAGAAAACTTGGACAGTATTATAAACAGACAGCAGGGCATGAAAAACAGCCCCTGTTGCTCCAAAAAATGTTGATGATAATGTCTCTGTCTCCATATGTGGTTGACGTTGAGTGCAATAAAAGCTGTCCAGAAACTGTTTTAACCCCCACCCCCGATTTATTATAATGTTAATTTGTCATGTTGGTATCAATTGTCGGTAATCTAAATTCTATCCTCTGTAGAATTCTGCAGGACCTCAGAAACTAAGGATGGGTCGCCACATTTCTTTTTCAGGCCACACCCACACTTGGTTTCTAAGGGCAGGCAGGGTTGTTTCAGGAATCTCTATAGAAGATGATGGACTGAGCAGATTATTACAGATTTAAGTGTAGCTGCCCTAAATTGTCATTTGGAAAATAAGGAATATTTGGCTTGTTAGGATTGTATGCTTGCAAATTTTTGTAATGTGCTTTGTTTTCTTTAGCAGAGGATAAATAGCAGTGACACTGCTGACTGTAGCTTTTCAACCCCTCACTGCCCTGCCTTGGCCTTTACAAGCTTCTCCTTACACAGCACATTCTCCTTCACTAGGGGGGACTCTAAAAGAAAAACACACACACACACACACACACACACACA
>NW_019187674.1:0-228 GCF_002260705.1 Seriola dumerili
ACTCAAAACGCAGAATAGTAGCTTCTAGTAGTAAATGTGAATTAAAAGCCAAAAATGTCAAACACACAAAACAAAATGAAAGTAACCAGTAGTGATGTTCACCTGTGTATGTGATCGCTGCAAATTGTGTTTTTCATTTCTGAATTTTGGTCCGAAAATATTTTACTTTTAGTTCATATAAATAATTTTTTCCTCGACTCTTTTTACTTGTTTCTTGTTTGATTTCTT
>NW_019187675.1:0-113 GCF_002260705.1 Seriola dumerili
CAGGGACAAAAGAGTTTACAATAAAGTGATCAGTAATAAAGATCAGTACATATTTGTATAGATCAGTGGATGTGTTGCTGTTTGAGTCTTTCCATGTGTCACTCTGGTTTTAA
>NW_019187676.1:0-170 GCF_002260705.1 Seriola dumerili
TGGATGGTGCACTCAAAATTGGCCAATTTCACAATATGGCGTAGGGAAACATAACTTCTGGTTGCGGTGCCATGGTGTTTTGTCTTTTGTACTTTTCTACCTTTGTCGTTTCTGTTTAGTCTCTCCTTCCTCTCCCAAAATTCACAATTGCAGACGTTGTCTGTCTTTTC
>NW_019187677.1:0-149 GCF_002260705.1 Seriola dumerili
CTACCCCCTCAAAAATGAAGGGTTTGAAACAAGCATCAGGGGTTTCACTGTCCGGAGCAGCGTTTATGCGTGATTCAGCTTTAATCAAACCAACACCTTTTGGTTGTAAGGGGCTAGGTGAAGACTGTTGCTTGCGTTTTAGGGTCAGA
>NW_019187678.1:0-119 GCF_002260705.1 Seriola dumerili
GTTCGAACCCTGCTCACAGCGATGTGACACTTTAACAGCCATACAGATTTGTGTCTTCAGTGTGCTTCAAAGAAAGCGCTGAATGAAGATTTCTGAAAGTGCTTTTGAAGCTCAGAGTG
>NW_019187679.1:0-106 GCF_002260705.1 Seriola dumerili
CATAAAAATGCCACAAAACATCATAGTACAGTATGTCATGAAACGTAAAAAAAAACATCATAGTATGTTAAGGTAGGAAAGGTCATAAAAACGTAATAGTATGGTA
>NW_019187680.1:0-110 GCF_002260705.1 Seriola dumerili
CGTCATATTATAGTGAGGCATGAAAAGCCAAAAAGACATGATGGAATAGTAAGGCAGAAAAACCGAAAAATAACTCATAATATAGCAAGGCATGAAAACAAAAAACAAAA
>NW_019187681.1:0-178 GCF_002260705.1 Seriola dumerili
CAGTACAGCTTTACAATCAGCAGTTTAGCTTTGTTAAGTTTTCATAACTGAGCTGTGTAATGAGAAAGTCGGAGGAGGAGACTGACGGCACGCTGACATTCCGGGCGGGCGGTGGGTTCAGAGTTCAGGCTGAAAACCGAGCTTTGAAGCCACTAATCTGAGCACCTGGCAGAGTCAT
>NW_019187682.1:0-126 GCF_002260705.1 Seriola dumerili
TTCTTTTGATAATTTATTATCAGGTCGACATCATACATGGTTATTTGAGTCAGTGTGAGACGCTGTGGCTTCCATTAGCTGCCAGAAGACCTGTAACATGCACATTTCTCGACAGCTGCTGGTCAC
>NW_019187683.1:0-111 GCF_002260705.1 Seriola dumerili
TCTGTCGACACAACAACATCTGCGGGCTTGTTGAACACCAGAAAAGGGATAGACACCAGTCCTCCAGATTTACAGACCTCACACACACACACACACACACACACACACACA
>NW_019187684.1:0-101 GCF_002260705.1 Seriola dumerili
AATGCAAATTCAACCAATCCCTGTGAAATCTGTGCGACCCTGCTTTTTTGTATAATTTTATAATTTGTTCAAAAATCATCATTCACTGTTAAAGACTGTAT
>NW_019187685.1:0-348 GCF_002260705.1 Seriola dumerili
ACACACACACACACACCACACACACACCACACACACACATACACCGCAGAGAAGAAGCTGTTTTTAATTCTCATTTCCCTCTGAGGACCCGCTGGTCTCAGAGGGGAAGCGGACTCGACGGATCAGTGACGGTCCAGGTTTATTTGGACAGGCACGAGCGGTGTGGACCGACACACATGTTTCTCACCCAGTCGTGGGTGTGTTTATTTTGAAAGAGCCTGTCACTTGCGGAGACACAGGGCTCGTTGTTCAGCAGGATGGAGACATGTTTATCTGACTCTTCTGTCTCTTCCTGTGTCTCTACTGAACTTTATGATTTAAAAACCACTGTAGGAGTTTGGAGATGGG
>NW_019187686.1:0-144 GCF_002260705.1 Seriola dumerili
AGCATGTTTTATTCATTATCTACAAAGGGCATTTTAGCACGGTAGCCCTACAATGATGTGCTTGACTAAAATGAGGACTGAAAGGCTTCATTTTTTGTGGTCCTGTTTTTTGCAGAGCTGAATATTCCTACGGTGGAGCTGCGT
>NW_019187687.1:0-301 GCF_002260705.1 Seriola dumerili
TGTGATTTCTCACAGTCTGACAGCCAAGAATCTGGGCGTCACATTCGATCCTACCCTCTCAGCACGTTAAAGTTGTCATGGAGACCGCCTTCTTTCACCTACGTAACAGAGCTAAGATTCAGTCTTTTATGTCTAAGACTGATGCTGAAATCCTAATTCACGTCTTTGTTCCATCGAGACTTGATTATTGAGTGATTATAGGTTCAGAGCTGCAGCTACAATTTCAACTACACCCAGAAAATTTGACCAGTTTTATCTTCCCTTCACTGGCTTCCTGTCCACATCAGATCAGACTTTAAGG
>NW_019187688.1:0-138 GCF_002260705.1 Seriola dumerili
GGCTTGTCAACTGCGAGATTGTCTGGGAATACCAATTTTTTCTGAAGTTTCTGATTCCTAAATGTCTATGTACGTGATAAATTTGAATAACTGGATGTTTTCGTCTTTGGTGTGGATGTTAGCTTACATCCAAATTGG
>NW_019187689.1:0-147 GCF_002260705.1 Seriola dumerili
TGTGTAACCCGGAGGCGCGCCGGGTAGAGCAGCCCAAAATGTATCCCCGGTATCTCACGGAGCTGGCGCCGGACATCATTAAAGGCGGCTCGGGCACGAGCCGTCCTTGGAGTGTGGTCGGGAAAGATCGAAAAACTCATGTCTCCA
>NW_019187690.1:0-191 GCF_002260705.1 Seriola dumerili
ACACACATACACCTAGACCCCTTATGGACATTAACACACAACCACCCACACATAGATTTCTCCCTAACACACAACAACCCATCCTTAACCATCCACCAGATCCAGAAACTAGACAGGCCAGCAAACAATATTTCAAGCTGATTCAAGCAATTCACCACAAACAGATCATGGATAAAACAATTCAAACAGGT
>NW_019187691.1:0-108 GCF_002260705.1 Seriola dumerili
TTCTGCTCATTGTTACTTCATTTGGCCATTTGATCTTTATGTCTTCAGCAGATGCATTTGAAAACACAGTAAAGTTTCTTTGTGCGTGAACAACCATGCATCACAATT
>NW_019187692.1:0-107 GCF_002260705.1 Seriola dumerili
TATTTGCCTGTTCTGTTTATCATAAGCAATAAAACAAAATTTATTAACAGTAAATATAAATTTTTTAATGATAAATATTATTAAATAAATAATATTCAGAACACTAT
>NW_019187693.1:0-228 GCF_002260705.1 Seriola dumerili
AAACAATCAGCTGTATCTTCATCTCCCAAACAATCAGCTTTACACAAATAATACAAAAACATATTGCTAACATATTTGTATTGCTAAGTTATCTTTAGCCACACAATGTCAGTGGGTCAATCACTTTAGTCCAGACTGAGATATCTGAACAACTACTGGATGATGCCATAAAATTTGGTGCAATTTTTTTCTAAAAAAAAAAGTACCCTAATGACTGTAAAAAAAAAA
>NW_019187694.1:0-633 GCF_002260705.1 Seriola dumerili
AAAAAAAAGTGATAAGGGTAACGTTAGTTTGTCAGTAACGTTAGATAATCAACTCCAAAAATCTCCTGCAAAATGATACTGTGGTCAAAACAATGTTATGTCTTCTCAAAATGGTATTTTGTGTTTAAATGACACACACACCCCATCATATGAATAAACATTTCTAAGAACCAGTTGAACACTGTTGAGCAAAATGTAAAACACTAGTATGAATGAATGCCAGCGTGTTCCATGTGAACACAAGAGATGTTATTTATGAAGATTGTGCCAAATGTAGAGAATTATGTCCAGTGTTTGGGAAAAAAAGAGTGGTTTAGAACAGCAATCAGAATGTAAAGCAGGAGATGTGCTTGTATTTCAGCAGTATTGGTTCAGGGGGTTGGTACATGAGTTACAGGTTGTGGTCATTGTGTCTCAAGTACCAATGTTAGTGTGTAAACAATTGAGAAAAACTGTAATTAGCCAGGTAATGTAGGTCATGCTATTCACAACAAGTCATTTTCGTTTGTCTTCCAGCATTGTTACCAAACAAATGCAGATCCACCAATGCTTGTGGATCCACAAACCCATCTCTGTGTACTTTTTTGCAATATCGCAAGAAAAAGGCAGAACTTCTCATTTGGGAGAATGGGT
>NW_019187695.1:0-111 GCF_002260705.1 Seriola dumerili
TGCATTAAGAATAAAAAAAATAGAAAGGGAAAAATATTTAAAAAAATAAAAAATAAAAGTAGGTTAACAAACAGGTTAAAAAAATAAGTAGGTACATTTAAAGAATGCTAG
>NW_019187696.1:0-119 GCF_002260705.1 Seriola dumerili
TCACCTACCTCCAAGGTGCGTGGAGAAAGGAAAGAGGTAAAAACTCCAGAATCGCTTGCAGTATACAGAAGAACTTTATTATTAGACTGACACATTTCAGCTTGTAGCCTTCATCAAGG
>NW_019187697.1:0-147 GCF_002260705.1 Seriola dumerili
GTCACAGGTATGTATCACTCCAGCTCTGATCAGCATTCATGTAAACACAACACCCAGGTGAACCCGTTCATTGTTAACCCTTTTCCTGCTGTGGCATCTTTCAGAGCGCAGACACTGTGAACACACCTGTCGACTGTTCAACACGGT
>NW_019187698.1:0-145 GCF_002260705.1 Seriola dumerili
GTGTTGTGGCGTTTGGCAGGAATTCCGTGGCGTTCCCTGGCGCAGCGGGGTCGTAAGAGTGTTTTACAGAGAGGACGACGGGTGACGTTGTCCATGGTTTTCTTTCAGCTCTGTGTTTGGTCTCCACCGCCTCCTGAGGGAAACA
>NW_019187699.1:0-102 GCF_002260705.1 Seriola dumerili
TGAAATTTCTACAGTTGAACAAAACAAAACTTGCTGAAACACAGAAGATCAATTAGAAATCTGTTAAATGTATCACACTATCTTTTCCCAATACAATACACA
>NW_019187700.1:0-192 GCF_002260705.1 Seriola dumerili
CCATCTGTCAGGAATTTCCCAGGATCACTTACTGTAGAGATGCTGGGAAGTGGCAGTGCTCCTGAAAGCAGGTGCTGTGCTGTCAGTGATGAGGCAACAGTGGCCCAAGTGAGTATAAATACCAGCACATTTTGCACATTCAGCCATCAGACAGGAGAACTCAGAGGAAGTGAGAAGAGTCACCAAAAGAGT
>NW_019187701.1:0-157 GCF_002260705.1 Seriola dumerili
GGAGGGTTTAATAAAATAATGTATATCTAAATGATAAAATAATAATTCAGTTCAAAAGTTCTAATCCGACTCACCCGGTGCTAACCGCTCAGTAGCCGTTAAGCTAACTCACCTGAGCCTCGGTCAGGTTCTTGTCCGGTCCCATAAGGTAGGCGGT
>NW_019187702.1:0-112 GCF_002260705.1 Seriola dumerili
CCAGTAACACCTGCTCCTGAATTTGTATTGCAGTCAATGAGAGAGGTGGAGGGTACTCCCATCACTTCCTCAAATCTCTTCATTTTCGATATAAAAATAGTCAATGAAGGTT
>NW_019187703.1:0-145 GCF_002260705.1 Seriola dumerili
CCCACACATCTACATCCAGCTGCAACTTTTTGACATCAATGTGATTTTCAAATAAATGTGCATTAGTCAGGATAAAGTTATCAAACAGCACAAAGCCTGTTCCCTGACAAACATCCTTAACAATGAGTTTACAAACTGACTCGCC
>NW_019187704.1:0-766 GCF_002260705.1 Seriola dumerili
GGAAAATTATGCTGGTGGCCACCAGCCACATTGCTCAATGTGACCAAGGCCGTGAAAGAGGGCACACCACCAGCTCAAAACTGGATTCTGTGTAATGTGCGTGTGATGGGAAATGCAGGTAACTTTGATTTTCCTCATTAACTACTGCTCTATTTCCTTTACTTTAAAGCCCCTGTGATCCCCAACTTATTTTTTTTTGTGTTGATTTTTCTCCAAAGGTTTCTCTGAGCGAATTGGTCAAGGGCTGGTGTAGCCGCAGATCGTCATTCCAAACAAGCAGGATCACACCAAACTAGATTCATTCAATTCAGTTGATTTCAGTCCTCACACGTGATAGTTGTAGGTGTGCTCTTGTTTGGTTGGATACCTGCAACCACACTATCCCTCTGCAGATTAGACATCTGCTTCATATTATGTATACTGAATGTGCATGTTTTTTTCAATTAATACTGGTTTCAGGGCCTCAAAGTAGGGGTGTAGCGAATCGCTGTTGCTTCGTGGTTCGTGAATTTTGTGATCCACAACACTTACTTTAAATGCCTATGGAAATCTCGTTCTATTTTAATATCAGCTTCACTCCTTTTATTTTGTGTCATTGTATTTTACAGCCACTTATGCAGAGGCCAGGGTAAAGCTACATCAAGCTGAGTATACATCAGACCTGAAAGACACCGAAGATGGCTTGATAAAGAGAAAGTAGGTGTTTGTGAGGGAATACAGGTTAAAGGTAATTTCCATAATATAGAGGCAGTAGGTATGGTTTACC
>NW_019187705.1:0-173 GCF_002260705.1 Seriola dumerili
AATTCTGGGTAAATTAAGACTTTCTTCATAATAAAAACAAATGGACAAATAAGAAACAGCATCCAACCTCTCAGCTCTGTTTCCCCCAGTCTTTTGGAAGAATTCATAAGTTACAAGGACGTTTTATTTGAAGAGTGAAACAGTAAAAAGAAAATCTAATTTGGAAAAAAAAA
>NW_019187706.1:0-113 GCF_002260705.1 Seriola dumerili
TTTCGATACCCATTTGACACTATTGTAACTTTTTAATTACTATTATTGGACTTTATTTTCCCTTCTACTGGGATGTAGTTTGTTCTCCTAGCTAGAAATGTGCTTTAAAAATA
>NW_019187707.1:0-102 GCF_002260705.1 Seriola dumerili
AACGTCATAGTATAGTAAGGCATAAAACGTGATAGTATATTAAGGCATACAAATGCAAAAAAAGTCATAGTATAGTAAAGCGTAAAAATTTCAAAAAAGGTC
>NW_019187708.1:0-123 GCF_002260705.1 Seriola dumerili
TTTTATCCTAATAAAAATACAATTGTGTGTTAACACAAATGTAATTATTTGTAATGAAAACGGAAAATGAATCCACTGCAAGCTCTTAAATGTATTATACTTAATATTTAATATCTAATATTT
>NW_019187709.1:0-125 GCF_002260705.1 Seriola dumerili
TACCATTGATCTAAATCTGTGAAATTACACTAAAATTCAGATTTTATGTTAGAAAAAAGTATACTTTTACAACAGACCTTTTCTCTTCAGAGGCAGCATAGTCTGTGTGTCCAGCTTTCAAGTAG
>NW_019187710.1:0-101 GCF_002260705.1 Seriola dumerili
AAAGTTTAAAAATTCATCAGTGTGATCCCTCAGGAATTCAGTGGACTTCACTCTCTCAGTTTCTAGACCATTTATTCTAATACGAACATGTTCAACATTAT
>NW_019187711.1:0-144 GCF_002260705.1 Seriola dumerili
TACTGTAGGAAGTGTCACAATATAAACAACATATTCCTGAATGAATTGGAGTTTTTTTTATCATAATAACAAACCAGAGGCTCACTAGAGAAGTGTGATGAGCTCCATCTGGATAAACAGAATCTTCTACCTGCCCATCAGACT
>NW_019187712.1:0-109 GCF_002260705.1 Seriola dumerili
TACATCCAGCGGACGGAGTTCCTCGCGTCTTCCATCACCGCCTCCACGGAGAAGAGCCCCCTCCAAGGAGGGAGAGGAGCCCATGCAGTTGGGACGAGCCAAATTGTCC
>NW_019187713.1:0-140 GCF_002260705.1 Seriola dumerili
CACTCACCAGTGGAAGTCTTAATATGAATGAATTAGGTGCAATCTGATGCAGAAATCAACTAAAATAAAATATAGAACTAAAAACAGATGTCACTGTCCCATCAATGTCTTTTATCATCTCACTTCATGTTAAACTGCCC
>NW_019187714.1:0-1988 GCF_002260705.1 Seriola dumerili
TTTTTTTTTTTAAATCAAAGTCTTTACATTTTGTTTTACAAACATCACAATTTTGTTTTATTATTTTTTTACTTTAAATCATCAGTTCCTTAATCATCTTTCAGGTTTCTTAATAGCTCTTGTGGACCTCCTAACCACAGGTTCACCTGAAGTGTGTGAGTTGGTGTGGCAGTCTGTGCAAGGTGAAGGAATTGACTCAGACTCACTGAGGGCTTCACTGAGCTATCCAACAGTCTCTTGGGTCTTTAGAGGTGCTCCTATTGCGTCTGAATATCTGTCCTTCTTCTGTACTCAGTGAATGACCATGGAGCCACTTCTTGAAGAATAGTAGCTTTTGTCTTCCATCCATCAGGATTTTCAATCCTGACAGTGTCGTTGCTTGACAGTGGAGGAAGCTGCTTGGCTGTTTTGTCATAGAATTACTTCTTTTTCATCTAAGCTGTCATAGCTTTTGTTCCAGCTTTGGATGTTTCTTCTGCTGTGTGTGGCTCGGCTGTGTGGTATGCAGCTTTCTATTCATTAGCAGCTCAGCCGGTGACAGACCACACTCAAGTGGTGATGCTCTATAGCTGAGTAAAGCTAGGTAGGGATCAGAGTTACTGTCAGCAGCTTTCTTCAGGAGTTGCTTGAGAATGTGGACTGCCTTCTCAGCTTTCCCATTTGACTGTGCATACAGAGGACTAGATGTCACATGCTTGAAGTCATACTGTCCTGCAAATTCTTGCCACTCTCTGCTGTTGAAACATGGTCCATTGTCATTCACGTCTGTGTTTGGTATGCCATGTCTAGCAATGATGGATTTAACATGAGTTATAACACATGCTGATGATGTGTTTGACAACAATGTCATCTCAGGGAAGTTTGAGTAGTAGTCGATGACCACTAGATAGTCTTTACCTTTGAGATGAAACAAGTCCATTCCTACCTTATGCCATGGTGCCGCTGGCACATCTGTTAGCATCATAGGCTCTTTGGTTTGCTTGTTTCTGTGTTTCTGGCGTGTTTCAAATGTCAGAGGCCAGGCCAGAAAACTGTGTCTCTCGCCCTTCTTTTGCACTTCTCAACACCGAGATGACCTTCATGGATCCTGTGTAGTATGTACTGTCTCAGGTTTTGTGGAATGACAATTCTGTTTTGTCTCAACAACAGTCCATTAACAATGATCAGCTCACCTCTAATGTGGTTGAACTGTGGACATGAGCCTACAAGCCATCGTTTTTTCATGTTCAGAATCACATGTTGCAGCTCTGTGTCTTTTGCTGTTTCTTTAGCTATTTGTCTGGACTTTGTGTCTGATACAGGAAGTGCAGCAGACACCATGTTCACATGGTTTTGAACATCCTCTTCAGTTGTGCTCACACCGTCCCCTGCAGGTGCTTGTGAGAGCGCGTCAGCGAGTATCAGGTGCTTTCTCAGAGTGTATATGAGCTCAAAGTTGTATCTCTGCATTTTCATTAGCAGCCGCTGAATCCTTGGCAACATGTCATTCAGATTTGACGATGGTCAGTCTCTACTGTGAAAGAGGGTAAGCCATATAGGTAGCTGTGGAACCTCTCTAGGCCAAACACTATTTGAGCATATTGACACTCAGTCTCTGTCATGGACCTGAATGCATAGGCCACTGGTTTCCAATGCTTCCCTTCAGCCTGTAGGAGTACTGCACCAATTCTGTCCTTTGGAGCACCTGTCGACACATCTTCTTTGTTGGGTAGAAGAACATTAACACAGGTGCTGTTGTTAGTATCTTTTTTGAGCTTTTGCCACTCTTGGTCATGTTTGATTGTCCACTTAAAGTCACACTCTTTATGCAGGAGCTCACGAATACAGGATGTTTTTGCAGATAGGTTGGGAATAAATTTACCTATAAAGCTAACCATCTCCATGATGCGTAACACACCTGTCTTGTGACCTGCTGTACCTGTTGTGTTTTTTTCTAATCTTGTTCTACATAAACAGACAGTCTCAGGTGAAACAACAAACCACTACTG
>NW_019187715.1:0-127 GCF_002260705.1 Seriola dumerili
GTGTGTGTTTGTGTGTGTTTGTGTTTGTGTGTTTGTGTGATGATGCTGAGGTTATGTTTGTTTCGTGCATTCAGGCATCCCTCCTCCGCCAGCAGCAGCTCCATCTCCTCTATGCTCCACCAAAACA
>NW_019187716.1:0-119 GCF_002260705.1 Seriola dumerili
CTGGACCTGGACTAACTGAGACATCAGGGAGAAGAGATGGTCACTCTGAGCTCCAGAGAAACCTCCAGAAGGACGGCCATCAGCTCTCCACTGATCTGGCCTTTATGTCAGGGAATCCA
>NW_019187717.1:0-160 GCF_002260705.1 Seriola dumerili
CCCAGTCATTGAAGGCGCACCATCTGTTGCCAGGCTGACAGCGCGGGACCAGTCGACTCCGACCCTGTCCAGCGCTCCGACGAGGGCGGTGAAAATATCAGCTGCTGTTGTGGTGTCCGTCATTGGCACCAACTCCACGAACTCCTCGGTGACGGTCAAA
>NW_019187718.1:0-114 GCF_002260705.1 Seriola dumerili
GCAATAGGGCGAGGATCTCCTCTGAGCACCACGACAGGACCCCGAGAGAAATAGTGTTCAGGGGAGCAGAATGAGCGGCCGTTTGTAGGGACTCACCCTGCTCCTGCACAAAAA
>NW_019187719.1:0-142 GCF_002260705.1 Seriola dumerili
GGAGTTATGAAACACGAATTTCTGTGCTATTCAGTGCTTTGTGCAAATTAGGAAATATTTTAATTTATGAGGCTTTTCAAGATCTATATTCATTATTTGCAGTGTTGCATTGACATAAAAGACTGATGTCAGCTTTAGTCAG
>NW_019187720.1:0-172 GCF_002260705.1 Seriola dumerili
CACACACACACACAGACACACTTAGGTTCAGTCCTTACTGCAGTGTCATCCCCTCTCTCTTTCCCCAACCTTCCTGTCACTCTCTCACTGTCCCTATCGAAATAGAGGCAAAAAAACTGTCCAAAAAAACCTTAAAAACCAACAACAACGGCCTAGAGAGGCATACACTTTT
>NW_019187721.1:0-169 GCF_002260705.1 Seriola dumerili
AGTTGCATTATGGGAAGTGTAGGATCCAGTGGTTTTGTGATCGGGAACCAAAAATCATTATAGTTTTGTGCTTTGCTGCATCAATTTACCATCTAGTATTGTAACACTCACTAGTGGCATCTAGAAAAACAATAAGGGTGTTCAATTGTTTGAGTCTATTAATCTCACC
>NW_019187722.1:0-136 GCF_002260705.1 Seriola dumerili
CAATCCCACATTACACCAGGCAGCTATTCATAGAAGAAGGCAGTAGGTGGCAGCGCCTGTGAAAATTGAAAAGGCTATTGCTTCATTTTGTAGCAGAAGACTTGATACCAGACGATGAGCTTCCTTGGCGAGTGAT
>NW_019187723.1:0-137 GCF_002260705.1 Seriola dumerili
TGCTGGTGGTCTGGTCCTGGGGTTGTGATGGTTGTCTGGTGTGGTTGTAGAAGTTCTTGTGTTGATTGTAGTGTGTCTGTTGACAGTCTGTTACCATAACGTTTTCTGGCCCAGCCGGTGGCTATTTGTAGGGCTAG
>NW_019187724.1:0-119 GCF_002260705.1 Seriola dumerili
TTTTGAGTCGCTAAAAACATTCATGCATATGAAAGCCATAATCAGCATTGGCCTGCCCATATTAATGTATTAATGAAGGATACAGATATATTGTGACAGCCCCCTTATTTATGAAGGGT
>NW_019187725.1:0-114 GCF_002260705.1 Seriola dumerili
GCCTGGTCTGATGAATCTGGATTTCTGCTGAGGCACAAATGGACCCAGTGTGCCTTGTGTCAACAGTCCAGGCTAGTGGTGGTGTAACAATGTGGGAAATGTTTTCTTGGCACA
>NW_019187726.1:0-332 GCF_002260705.1 Seriola dumerili
TGCTCCAGTAAATACTCCATGCTCACCTCCTCCTCCATGGCTGCTGCTGGAGTCAGAGCAGACTTCCAGCTGGCCTCTCTCCTCACGTCTGGTCCACCAGAGCCCTGACAGTAGACAGGCCCGTTTATACACTGGTGATAATCTTTAAGAGGCAGCTAAGGGTGGTGAAACGAGCACCGTGATATCCTGCGGTGGGCGGCTGCACTGGACATGGCACTTCATTGTTCTGTGTAGCTTTGCTGTAACGAAATTCAACAAGAAAAAGGGACAATTAGGGCGAAGTTTAGCTCATTTAAACTGAGACTTCACGGTTATACTGAGGAAATATATTG
>NW_019187727.1:0-114 GCF_002260705.1 Seriola dumerili
TTACTGTACTATGACATTTTTAATATTTTAATGCCTTACCATACTATGACATTTTTTAAAATTTTTTTGTCTTATTACAATATGGTGTTTTTTTCACATTTTTTTGCCTTACTA
>NW_019187728.1:0-260 GCF_002260705.1 Seriola dumerili
CGCTCTAAGCACTTCATGATGGTGGGGGTGAGTGCAACAGGGCGGAAGTCGTTGAGGCTCTCAGCCTTGGAGTGTTTGGGCACTGGCACGATGGAGGTGGTTTTGAAGCATGTGGGGACAGCTGCTTGGTCCAGGGACAGGTTGAAGATGTCGGTCAGGACCTCAGCTAGCTGCCCTGCACAAGCCCTGAGCACGCGTCCAGGGATGCCATCAGGTCCGGCAGCCTTACGTGCATTGACCTTGCTCAGTGCAGCGTACAC
>NW_019187729.1:0-139 GCF_002260705.1 Seriola dumerili
CTCTACATATGGGGCGCCTGCTCTACCCACTGCGCCACTTGACGCCCCAACATTATTGTTTTACTGTCAAACTCTCAGAGTCAGTTTGTCCCTGTGGACTGAAGAAGAGTCATACATAGTAAGTCTGTCCGTCCGTCCC
>NW_019187730.1:0-103 GCF_002260705.1 Seriola dumerili
GGAGGACTGGAGGACTGGAGGACTGGGAGACTGGGGGACAGGAGGACTGGAGGATTGGAGGACAGGGGGACTGGAGGACTGGGGGACTGGAGGACTGGGGGAC
>NW_019187731.1:0-115 GCF_002260705.1 Seriola dumerili
ATTTACCATGAAGACATGCGAGTGGCATCAACCATTTTAATCTTGGCAAAGCAGTGAATAAGGGTATTTCCCCATATGTTGAACTGTTCCTTAAGACATGCGCTTGTTAAACTTT
>NW_019187732.1:0-115 GCF_002260705.1 Seriola dumerili
AAATGGCTTCACCCAACCACTAACCATGAGTGAAAGAAAGGTTTTTGTGTTATCATTCATATTCTCTGAAAAATGACCAAAAAATCACAAATTCTGCCAGGGTATGTAAACTTAT
>NW_019187733.1:0-107 GCF_002260705.1 Seriola dumerili
CTTGTCTCCTTGTTGTTGACTTTCGGCTTGAAATGTCACGTTCTATCACGATGCGGGTAGGGCTGGATCCAAATGCAGCCAACACAGGGGAATGAGGTGCAAAAAGT
>NW_019187734.1:0-109 GCF_002260705.1 Seriola dumerili
CTACGACATCTGCCGCAGGAACCTGGACATCGAGCGTCCCACCTACACCAACCTCAACAGGCTGATCGGACAGATCGTCTCCTCCATCACCGCCTCCCTGCGCTTCGAC
>NW_019187735.1:0-132 GCF_002260705.1 Seriola dumerili
AAACACTTCAAGTGGTATAAATGTATGATTGATGATGTCGACAGACATTTTAGTGATTAAGTAGAATTTAGCCTGTTCCTGTGGCTGTTAGCTGCTAGATGCGTCAGTAACTTTTTTTTACAAGTAAGACAA
>NW_019187736.1:0-124 GCF_002260705.1 Seriola dumerili
TTACATCTTCAGCGATGTCTGCTGTCTTTAGGCACAGCTACATTCGCTAACCAGAGCTAACAGCACATTGTGACTGCCATCCTTAAAAATTTTCCTCAAAAAAAGTCAGACAAGCTCTTTTAAA
>NW_019187737.1:0-110 GCF_002260705.1 Seriola dumerili
ATAGTAGTAAACTGAGGCCATAGTATTAAGGGTTGTTTTTGCTGGAGCATCTTTGTACTAGTTCATAAGATGCTTTCACTTTAGCAAGACAATCATCAGCCACAACCACA
>NW_019187738.1:0-660 GCF_002260705.1 Seriola dumerili
CAAGCTCAAAATCATTTTGACCCTAATTTGAGCCTAGGTCCAGGTATAGTTACAGCCAACAGTTTTGTTTTTAAAAACATCTGCTAACTAATACACACGTCTCAGCATAAAGCACACTATGTTACACCTTACATGTACATGGTAGTTTACTGTTTGTAGAGCTTTGGTCGGTGAAGTGATAAACAGTTGTTACCGAGTAGTTCCTCATTACTCCATCACTATATCAACAATAAGTTCCTTAACAAATCAGACACAGCAAGTTTCCAAACAACTATTTTAATAGTATTCAAGTCAAATATTAATCACATTGTTTTCTGATGCATTTGATATGACGACAACTTAAATGTAATAAACAGAATATCATTTTAACTCATCTTAAACATTTAACTATGATCTGTGTGGAAATGCAATTACACAAAATACAAACTGCTTTTAACAGTCTTACCTTTTCTTGCCTGAGGTGGATTCTTCCATCCCTATGAAAACACAAATAAGGACATGTCAGGCAGCTCCTCTTCACTATGAAATGTTTTTGAAGCATTCCAAGGACTTCAAAACATAAAAGATGTATCAACCAACCATTTAAACCTTATTTAGCATATACTGTAATAAAAACAAGCGATACGTGTGAAGAAGTTGTAGAAGAGATTATAATACATT
>NW_019187738.1:728-1738 GCF_002260705.1 Seriola dumerili
TGTGAAGAAGTTGTAGAAGAGATTATAATATATAAAAAAAAACAGTGGTGAGGCAACTCAAAGACACTGGAAAAGGAACAGCTTCTGTGTCACATGCAAAGCACAAAACTCAAAACTTGGTGCTCAAAATTCCTGAGCTTAGAAGTAGAATTTAAATTGGAGGTGTGAAAACAGGATCAAAATACTTGTAACCTTCATAAACTTGTAGATTTATGACAGCAAGGGGATACAGCATGGCAAATGTATGGGCCTTGGCAGGCTATAGCAGCATGAGGAAGGGATGATGACATCACAAAGGCAGACTCAGAAAGTAAGGTTTATTGCCAGGTAGGTTTTCACTTACAAGATATGACTTGGTGTAGTATCCAATTAACATATTCATAGGAAATAAAAAGTAAAATACTGCAACAGTCAAAATATCCATATATAAAAACAGTACCACACAACTATGTACAAAGGTGTTTTAGACAAAACTCCTGCTGGGCAAGATGTGCAAAAGGTATTGATTAGGGGATGTGCAGAAGATCACAGTATAGACAATATCTGTCAGGGATATGTGCTGGGATAATACCTCAAGGTGTTGATGTAATGTGGTTGATTGCTGAGGCCAGATGCAGAAGAAAAGGCTGGTGCTGGTCCATCATTGGTGATGATTAGACTGGACTTCTGGTCCTGATACAGACAAACATGTGATAGGACAATTCCTTTAGATCATACAAGTTCTTTATTTTCAAACATGTTAAATCTGTTGTGTGAGTATAATGTAAACTGTGAGCAGAGATATGAATATGCAAGAAAATAAAGACAGTATGAATATTCTGAGATATATACAATGTGAACACTAGTAACAGCATGAATATTATGAAATGTAAATGAAGGGTAAACAACTAGAGGTATGATAAGAATTCAATGTACACACTATATAATCAACATATTCAGTAGTACAAATATGGATATTCTGTAAAATACATAATATAGTCAGTGGTATATTCATTATCAAGAATCAACTG
>NW_019187739.1:0-105 GCF_002260705.1 Seriola dumerili
TGACACTGAAGGAATCCAAACTACAACTCCCATGATCCCCCACTCCTTCATGACATCATCCGTCGTCTGTTGTTATTGTTTTGATTGAGAGGCAGGAGTTACAGA
>NW_019187740.1:0-283 GCF_002260705.1 Seriola dumerili
TTTTTTTACGAAAATGTGATGAACTGAAACGGTCAAAGTCCACTATTCAGTCCTTTGGTACACCCATAGCCAAAGCACAGGAAGCTTCATATCGTGCCAGCCTCCGGATCGCAAGAGCCGGTAAGCCGCACACAATTGGGGAACAGTTGTGTTTACCTTTAGCCAAAGAGATGACACGGATCATGTGCGGAGAGAAAGCTGCCAGAGAGTTAAACTTGGTGCCACTTTCCAATGACACCGTGTCAAGGAGGATAAAAGACATGGCTGGCGATGTTAAAAACAC
>NW_019187741.1:0-144 GCF_002260705.1 Seriola dumerili
TCCCAAGTACACAGTTTGCGGAAAAACTCAGCATACTTGGTGCCGACTTCACACAGCGATTTGCCGACTTTGAAGCTCAAAAAAGCAGGTTTGAACTGCTCAGTCATCCATTTGCAGCTGACGTGGAAAGCGCACCACCAAACC
>NW_019187742.1:0-138 GCF_002260705.1 Seriola dumerili
CGTCGGATCATGTGATCGCTCGGGTTCAGGCTTCATATCGGTGATGTCACTGTCAGTCAGCCACAAATGACTTCACACTGGAAGAGGTTGAACTACAGCAAAGAGAAATCCAGTTTATTAAACTAAAGCTAATTACAA
>NW_019187743.1:0-845 GCF_002260705.1 Seriola dumerili
GGAGGAGGAGGAGGAATGAAGATAGGGGAAGAAAGGAAAAGAAAGGAAAGCGAGGGAAAGGAAAGGAAAAGAAAAGAAAACAAGGTACAGGGAAGGAAAGCAAAGGAAAGGAAAGGAAAGGAAAGAAAGAGGACAAGTGAGGAGAGGAAAGATGCTGAAATGTGAAAAAAAGGAAAGGTAAAGAGAAGTGAGGAAGGTAGACGAGGGAAAGAGAATGTGAAGAAAGGAAAGAGGGGAGGAAATGAAATAAAAGAAAAGATGAGTAAGGTAAAGGCAAGACGAGGAAAGGAAAGTAATGTTTAAGAAAGGAAAGGAAAGGAAAGGAAAAGGGAAGAGAAAAGCAAAGACAGGAAGTGGAGGAAAGGAAGTTGAAGTAAGGGAAGGAAAGTTAATCAGAGTAAAGGAAAAAAATCGAGTGGAAAGGTGAGAAAGGAAAGAGCAGGATTGAAGGTGAGAAGGATGGAGGAGAAGTGAAGGAGAGACAGTTAGGGAGTGAACGCGGCACCGAGCGATGCCGCTTCTCCATCCTCCGACATCATACTAAACCTCCACCTCTCCCCTCCAACCCTCCTTCCAGCTAACGAGAGACGTTCATCAAAGAGCTCATTAAAAACTACTCAGCTGCTAACGGCTGAACAAATAGACAAAAGAGAAAGAAAGCAGGCGAGGTGGAGGGAAGGAGGTGAGGGGAAAGGATGGGGACGAGACTGGCGGGGTCAGGCGGAGAAACAGAGGGGTGGTGAATGATCAACAACGAGGAATGAAAGGGGGCGACGAGGAAGGAAAAGGAGGAGTAATGAGAGGAAAATATGCTAATAAACACATCTCTCTCTCTCTCTCTCTCT
>NW_019187744.1:0-110 GCF_002260705.1 Seriola dumerili
TTGACCTGTTGTGTGTGATCCTGGTGGCCGCAGCGTCACACTACACAAAATAAGACCAACAGATCTTGTGATTTGAGCCTCAGTTACACCTTTCTTCCAATGACGAGGCA
>NW_019187745.1:0-292 GCF_002260705.1 Seriola dumerili
AGGGAAGTGGATACGGGGATATGGCACCAAGTTGGTCTGAAACTCTGTAAGATCAACATTAAGGGCACCGTCAAAACGAAGGGAAGCAGTAATGGAGGACACAATCTGACTCATCAGCCTGTTCAGGTTGGTGTAGGTAGGACGCTCGATGTCCAGGTTCCTGCGACAGATATCGTAGATGGCCTCATTATCCACCATGAAGGCACAGTCAGAGTGCTCTAGGGTGGTGTGTGTGGTCAGGATGGAGTTGTAAGGCTCCACCACAGCAGTAGACACCTGGGGAGCTGGGTAG
>NW_019187746.1:0-663 GCF_002260705.1 Seriola dumerili
CCAGGGCTGTTCACCAGCATTAGCCTGTCCCGTTGACACAGGCAGTGAGGCAACAGTGCTAGCCGCTTTACCACCGTGCCACCTTCAGAAGTTTATAATAAGACTATGGCCAAGACGGACCACAAGCCACAAATAGCGATGACGCTCATGACGGGCCAGAAGTTTTCCCTCCATGCAGATGTCTTCCTCTTGTTTGCAGACACAGTCGAGTGCTTGGAGATGTGGGCTTGTAAAGACTTGATGATCACTGCTTCCACACATGGTTGTTCTGACAGGATTGCAAACTTAAGTGAGGTCTTCCCGCCAAGCTTCTTAGTGAGATCTTTGATGACGGCCCTGCAGATGTGTTTGATGTCTTTGTCGCTGGGGCAGAAACCGTCACTCACAGTGAGTCCCTGCAGCGTTTGGTCCACCAGGTGTTTGGCGTAGGTGGCCAATTGCTCCTCCGTGCAGATGTCGAGAACACGGCACTTGGTCAGCAGTCTCATGGTCAGCAGGGCGACAAACAGCTTGGTCTTGTGGATGGTCTCGGCGATGGCTTGAAAGCCGGAGGAAGGAGAGTCAGCAGAGTTGGTGATCTTCTCTGGTGTCTTCATGGAGATCTTGTTGTCCTCTTGGGCGAGGTCTATGGTCTCTATATCCTCTTCTGGGAGTCTTGGCTCT
>NW_019187747.1:0-151 GCF_002260705.1 Seriola dumerili
GACCCAAACCTGAGTCTGAGCCCGGTCCGAGCCCGGTCCTAGCCCAACTAATCTCAGTCCGACCCGTGCCAACCCCAAAACCCGATTCCTAGCCAGACAAAAGCTCGAATTGAACCCAGATCCTAAACCACTCCAAACCTGACCCCAAAAC
>NW_019187748.1:0-114 GCF_002260705.1 Seriola dumerili
CAATATTCGTTCTTTTATCGATGGTCTAGTTTTACCTGACTGTGATACACATTTTAGTTTATCTGCACATGCAGCTGATATTATTGTTATTATAAAAAACCAGGACGATGTCAC
>NW_019187749.1:0-102 GCF_002260705.1 Seriola dumerili
CTGTTTATGTATTTTAAAGTCCATATTTGTACTACTGTTGGTTGGTTATATAGTGTGTGTAAGTTGAATTCTTATCACACTTGGTTGTTTACGCTTAATTTT
>NW_019187750.1:0-170 GCF_002260705.1 Seriola dumerili
TTTTAAGATGCACGTCTTTCAAAAGCTGTCCATTATGATATAGATTATTAAAGCCCTTTTAATTATTATTAGAAAAGTTATTATTCCTGATCCCCAACCAACGTCTCCCCCCTACCAGGCTGGCATGGAAGGCCAGAAGTGACAGGCGTTGTCATTGTCTTGTTGGAAAT
>NW_019187751.1:0-148 GCF_002260705.1 Seriola dumerili
AGACAATGTTAGCCTTTGTGAACGCTGTGTGTGGAGTGTAGCTACAACAGATGCCAGCTGTCGCAATTCACAAATAATAATGGAAACATTTTAGGACGTGAAAAGTTTGACAACACAAAGTTAACAAGTGAAACTCAGAGTGCAGTGT
>NW_019187752.1:0-124 GCF_002260705.1 Seriola dumerili
TCATCACGGGACCAAATACATTTAAAGAGATGTATGTTTGTAACAGGAAGGAAAAATAACCCTTGAGCTGTACCAACAGCTTTGGCAGCCAACAACTTCCAGGTGTTATATTTACTGCGCTGAT
>NW_019187753.1:0-158 GCF_002260705.1 Seriola dumerili
AAACGTTACAGTGTTTTACAGATATACATGGAACTAAAGCAGCTGGTTTAGTGGCTCTACTCTAGTAAATTTACATCTGATTAATATTAAATCAACAGTTGATCAGAGTGAAAAACGTAGGTTATTGTTGAATGAAATAATTCATGCAAAAGTCTAGA
>NW_019187754.1:0-177 GCF_002260705.1 Seriola dumerili
GTTGGCTGCTCTCTTCCTCTTCTCATACAGCTCTCACTTGAGTAGCTGCTCTCCCTTCCTCACCCTCTCTTGTTGCTATGTTTGAAGCCTGGAAATATACATAACAAATTAGCTGGTACCACTTTACAATAAGACTACGCTTATAAGGTTTGTAACTAGTTTATTAATTAGCTTGTT
>NW_019187755.1:0-102 GCF_002260705.1 Seriola dumerili
ACTTAACCTTGGTGGAGGTAATAAATTAAAGATTGTTCATGAGCCCCAAATCTCAAGTTCGTTTCAAGTCTTTTCAGGACAAGTGTCAAGTCAAGTCTCAAG
>NW_019187756.1:0-109 GCF_002260705.1 Seriola dumerili
AGATTCACTCTGATCCTCTGGAGCTTCTTCACTGAGAGATCAGTGAAGAAATCTGATGGAGATCGTGCTATGTATTCACCTTCATATAACACTATTGTCCATAGTTGAG
>NW_019187757.1:0-182 GCF_002260705.1 Seriola dumerili
GATTGGAGTTGGGAGATAAAATTGATCCATAGGCCTTGATAATAACCAGATATTGACCTCCTGCAGGCCTTTTAACTATCTACCATATTAAGGTGGATGGACGTCAGTTCTAACAACAATAATGTACAGTATAACTTCAGGTATCTGTCAAAAATGTTCAATAATAGTCTGTAATGGTAAAA
>NW_019187758.1:0-245 GCF_002260705.1 Seriola dumerili
TCACAAGCAGCAGAAGCAGGCAGGCCAGTGTTGAGTTTGACAGAGAGCTTTTTGATGAGAGGAAAAGAGTTCAGTAGGTCCATTTTGTCTGAGACACAGGCAACGAACCCATCTAGCTCACTTGTGCCTTTTGACTTTTTGGGCTTCAGTGAGGAGAAGAAATCGTCCTCGTCTGATGAGTGGCCGACATGCTCCATCTCATCCTCTGTCATGTGCTCAATGTGATGCTTCACATAGGCCAAACC
>NW_019187759.1:0-110 GCF_002260705.1 Seriola dumerili
ATAGTATGGCATAAAAACACCATAGTATAGTGAGGTATGAAAACCTCATACATTGAGGCAAAAAAACGCCATTGTATACTAAGGCATAAAAATGTCATAAAAATGTCATA
>NW_019187760.1:0-936 GCF_002260705.1 Seriola dumerili
TTTTTTTTTGCAACTTAGTATTACTAAATGCTACTCAAAACAACTGTTTCTGTGTGCACTGTGTGAAATGGCAGTGTGTTGTACTGAATGATGTTCTGGATACACAATGTATCTGTGTTGTTTGCAAGAACTTTTCTTTTTTCTTTTAGACTAATTGTATTTGTGGAAATATATTACATGCAACATGTAACATTCAACATGTTATTCCTGGAGAAAAGATGTCAGATGTTTATGAGTAAATACTTGCAGATATATGACTCAGTGTCAGGGTGTCTTCTTGGTTAAGCTGTGACCCAGGAATCCAACATAAGACAGAGAAAGAACAGACAAGAGCTCAATCATATTTGCCCTGCATTGGCCAAATTCTGCATTTATCCTCTAAACTTAAAAACAGGACAATAAGGTATGGTATATTAGAATTTTTTCAGTGTAATAAATAATTAGATGTAAAGGTAGCAAAGAAAATAATGGAAAGACACATCAAATTAGGGATGGGTCATTTGTGTTAAATATTAATAAGAATATTTTTGCAATACCGATGTACAGGGACAGGGGTGGGCAATAATATTGGAAATCTTACCTCACTGAATCAATATACATTGTGACATTGTACATTTTCTGGAACTTCAACTGAGAGAAACCTTTTATAGGTAAAATAACCAGATTGAAGATTTTGGCAGATTAAGTGCAACTGTGTAACAATACAATGATACAGGATAATGATACATTGTAGAAAGTCGTGTTACAGTGGCACAAGTAGAGAAGAGTCATAAAGGCAGTGAGCTGACTCAAGATAACATCCTATACACTGCAATATCTAAAGTTAGCTAACATTAACCAACATAAGCTTGAGTGTACTGAATTGAGCTTCAAAATCAGGCATTCCATCACATTCATTCAAAGAAATCCTGTAAATGCAATATTTCTCTAAATTAG
>NW_019187761.1:0-120 GCF_002260705.1 Seriola dumerili
CAGAACCATGTGTAACTTTTTTGTGGTGGGGTTGAGTTTTTTGTAAGTTGTTTTTAATTATTATCATTGTGTGTAAAGCTATGTATAACTCTCGCTTCAAAAAGGTGCTATAATTATTAA
>NW_019187762.1:0-141 GCF_002260705.1 Seriola dumerili
ACAGTCAGAGACAGAAACACATATTTCTGAATAATTGAATTAAAAAAACAGGAAGAAAATCAACTCCTGAAAATTTACTTTAGTTTACAGTTAATTATACATCAATAGCAAATATGGTTGAAACATGTTAAACCATATTAA
>NW_019187763.1:0-317 GCF_002260705.1 Seriola dumerili
CATTACTATCATCCAAAAATAAGCTAGCAAGTTAACACTCTGCTCCAACAATGGTAACTACCAATGCAAAAGACAATTCATTTCATCACATTACGTTACTGTACCTCTCTCTTTTTCCTGTTTTTCCTCCTCTTTCTGTCTTCTTTTTCTTCCCTGGGCACCGGAGAGCTTTGGTCGTTTTGACATGATGAAAGATACAACATCTTTTCTGGGGTCACGTCATATAACTTGCCTGTCCTCCCCAGAGAGCAGGTAAAGTGTAACGAGCCAGGAAGGGGGGCCGGAGGGCGGCAGGAACCCAGAAAAGAAAAAAAAAA
>NW_019187764.1:0-150 GCF_002260705.1 Seriola dumerili
ATTCTAACACGCTTTTAGTGGGAAAGGTTGTGTTTACTCGTCAATACAGATGGACATTTTGAATTTTAAATGACCATGTTCTGAAGCCAAGAATTAAGATTGCACTGAAACACACGAGGCAAGTTAGAGTTAAATCCACACGTTATAATC
>NW_019187765.1:0-143 GCF_002260705.1 Seriola dumerili
ATTTTCATTATCGATTCTTTAAGCAAATACATTTCCTATTAATGGATTCATCTTTCAGTCTATAACATGGCAGAAAATATAAAAATATGAATAAGTTCTGAGCGCCTGAGATGATGCCTTCAATGACCTGCTGTCTCCAACCA
>NW_019187766.1:0-144 GCF_002260705.1 Seriola dumerili
TGAAACTTGACTTTCTCTGGTTCTTATGTAAATTTGATCGCATGGTCTAATTAATAAATTAAACTACAAATTAACAAACAAATCAAAATCAGGACAAGCTGCTAAACTAGTAATGTAGGGTATATGTAGTTGCCTGGAGGGGGG
>NW_019187767.1:0-139 GCF_002260705.1 Seriola dumerili
ACTCATCTTACAGAGAAAACGTGTCCTGCAGGATGGAGGGTGCTCGGTTGTTCCTGTTATTTCCTCTCCGTTCAGTCTGGTTCCTGGGGAAAAGGCAGACAGGACTGCAGAGCCAGAGGAGCAGATCTGGTGATCATAG
>NW_019187768.1:0-812 GCF_002260705.1 Seriola dumerili
GTATGTGCAGTTATTCCAGTGTTGTGTATGACTGTTTTTAATTGACTCAACTTTTGCGACAATTGTGTCTCGAATAGAAAAGAGTGTGAGATCTAAGTAACTTGCAAGGCCTCAGATATTTTGACAGTTTTAATAGTGGCATCCTTTACCTAAAGATCGTGTAACTAATAATTCCCAACAAATGCGAGATCATTCAATTAATAAAAAAGGATGAAAGACAGTTCATTAAATCCCTGCAGCGTGTGAACAAGCTCAGAGTGGAGTCCAATGAGGCTGTGACTGTCTAATAAAAAACATATTATTTATAGTTTTGTATAATTTGATACAAAGTACAGCTTGTGACGTCTTGTTAGTCTAAAATAAAGCGTGACCGAATATAATGCAGTCACTGTCAATGTCAATAGTAACACCTGTACTAGGAGTGGAGTCAATCAGCTGACACTGGGTGAGAGGTGGGATACGGCCTGGACACGTCTACCACAGGGCTGCATCTGCTCTCATGGACGTCCATATTCATCTCCAATTTTTACTCTACTGAAAGGTTTTGTGCTACTGCGGCCTCATGTGGTGGAGGACTGCTACCACATCCTGAAGGAGTAGAGCGTCCACGTAGGGGCCACATCTGTTAAAGTGAATTATCTTGACTGATTGAAATGTTATAATTTGAGGAAAGGTTTGGGCTGCATGTTCACTTTACAGCATGTCTTTAAGACATACAATTACAGATTCTGTCGTTGTCATGACACCTGCAAAAGGCATGTCATGGTATATACACTGAACAAAAATATAAACGCAACACTTTTGTTTTTGCT
>NW_019187769.1:0-138 GCF_002260705.1 Seriola dumerili
TTCCAGGATTTTCTTTTTTTAGATGAATTTCAGCATCTTCAAACAGCACACATCAGTAATGTAATTTCTAGAAAATGACATTGATGTTGAAACTTGTTAGAAATAAGTGAAATAATCTCATTCTGTTCATAGATTTTC
>NW_019187770.1:0-148 GCF_002260705.1 Seriola dumerili
AGTTCCCTCTGCTGAAACTGCTACTGAAGGTTTTAAGAGAGTCTTAAAATTCTGCTGATTTTGTGTCGTTGTAGCAATTGCCTGTGAATGACCTATGACAGATTCATTAATGTTTCTCCTTTTTAGTTTATTACTTCTGCCAGTTTAT
>NW_019187771.1:0-110 GCF_002260705.1 Seriola dumerili
TTTTCATATGGTTTCATGCTCCACTAACTGTTCCTCTCTGTCTGCTTACTTCCAGGTGCTGAGGGCCTCACGGGTGACCTGCCCCTCTATTTTGGTGATGGTGTCCTATT
>NW_019187772.1:0-146 GCF_002260705.1 Seriola dumerili
GTTTGTGTTTTGATCACAGTAATCATGAAAAACTTGATAAAAAACTGATAACTAAGCCAAAAAATGAATTTTATTCGGACACTTTACTGTGACACTAGACTCTTGAATCTAGCTCAGGTTTCACTCATTTCTCTGGACCATCTGAA
>NW_019187773.1:0-140 GCF_002260705.1 Seriola dumerili
GTTATCAATGTAGATATTAATTTGCAATGGTTTCTTGGTCGCTAATTACAGTAACTAACCAAAACTAACCTGTTGTATGAGTTAGGGAGCAGTCACCTCTCAAGCTGCAACTCATAGTAGTAGACATTATTGCTGTGTTT
>NW_019187774.1:0-122 GCF_002260705.1 Seriola dumerili
ACTCCCGTCTGATTCCCAAATGTTTTCCTTTGATATTCACAGTAAACACTGGGAATTCAATTAGTTTAATATAAAATGAAAAGACTTCATTATAAAACCACTGAGTCAGATCTGAAGGTAAA
>NW_019187775.1:0-187 GCF_002260705.1 Seriola dumerili
CACACACACACACACACACACACACACACACGTACTGTGAAAAATATTTAGTCTCTAATTACACTTCAGCTCATATAAGAGGAGTTTCTACTCGTCCCCTGGTGAATTATGGTGAGAGTAATTAACACACACTGGTTAACTGTGTGTATGTGTCTTTGTGTGTGTGTGTGTCTTTGTGTGTGTGTGT
>NW_019187776.1:0-136 GCF_002260705.1 Seriola dumerili
CCTGGTTTTAATGTGGTGGCTGATCGCTGTACACTTGGTAAGATATTATTGTAATAGTAAGGAATTCTGTCTTTTCATAGCATCACATGTTTTGACTGATACTACAATTTCATTCACAGTGTCTCCATTTTGTTAT
>NW_019187777.1:0-115 GCF_002260705.1 Seriola dumerili
TCTTTAGAGTCTAAAAGTTAATTTTATGATTTCTACATTAAAAAACTTAAAAAAATCAAACTAAGAAAATAAAGTTTGAAGTTTCCTGCAGCTTTTATTTTGTTAAGTTTTCAGA
>NW_019187778.1:0-164 GCF_002260705.1 Seriola dumerili
GTTTCTTAAGGACAGCCTCACAAAGCTGCTGCTGCTGAATGTGGTTTCTTTCCGGGAGCAGGTGGTGATGATTGTCGCTTCACAGGAGCTTCAACCATCATTGTCTTTATAAAACAAGAGGTTACAATATGTCCTCTGAGGAGCGCTATGTCTTCAGGGCAGAT
>NW_019187779.1:0-243 GCF_002260705.1 Seriola dumerili
CTTCAGAATGTCATCCTCTGGCATGCATGTCATAGTTCCACTTCTGTCTTGCCCCTGCACTCTGCAGTTGGCCTCTGGCGAACTTGTGAGCAGTCTCCAAACGGTCCTGGAGCCTTCTAGCATACTCGGGTCCTGGAGGGTCCACAGGGCTGTCAGGGGGCTTGCCCTCCATCATGTCTGCTGGAGTCCAGATCTCCCTGCCTAACATGAGGAGAGCAGGGGAACAGGAAGTGTCTTGGCCCC
>NW_019187780.1:0-132 GCF_002260705.1 Seriola dumerili
CACTAAATCCTCCACACTGATCCTTTAAAGTGAGACGACGTGACACTATGTTACTTTTGCTGAACAGCGTCTGTACAATTCGGAGAAAATAATAAATGCTAAAGCTAAAATGCTAAGCTACTGTAACAGAAG
>NW_019187781.1:0-154 GCF_002260705.1 Seriola dumerili
AGGGGCGAAATAATATCTTACACAGCAGCACGCAACAAAGCCAGAAAATTAGAGCAGGAACAACTCATAGATTCAATGCTTGACTTAGATCGTAGACACTCCACATCACCCTCCCCTGAACTATATAAAGAAAGACTGGCCTTACAAATGCAAT
>NW_019187782.1:0-280 GCF_002260705.1 Seriola dumerili
ACACACACACACACACACACACACACACTGACAGTTAATGTTACTGCTCTCAGTATTTTTAATTATGAGACTTGTCTGAACAATTATGCCAGAGTCTTGTTTGATTATTCTATTCACTCAGCTGATGAATTCTTGAAAGTCATATTGGAATTTCATGAATTAAATTTCTAAAACAAGCTTGGCAGAATCTCTTGGCAAATATTACCTCCTGCAAAATCACACACACAAACACTCTTGCAGGCCCCACACACACAAACACACACACACACACACACACACA
>NW_019187783.1:0-752 GCF_002260705.1 Seriola dumerili
TCCAGAGGTTGGCCATGGGGAGAAGCAGAGGATGAAAGTCAGCAGCAGTGTGGGGAGTCTCCCTTGATACGCCATGGCAGCTCTGTACTGGAGAGAGGATGGTCGAGCAAGAGAGAAAAGAGGGGGCAGAAACCCTTTACGATCATACATCGTACGAACTTGTCAAATCTCAAAACTCCTCCTAGCTGAAAACCTCAAACCCTCAAACCTTGTCGCACCTTGTCAAACTGGAAGTGCTCAACAACCACTGTCTGATCAAGACACAAACTATACTGATTGTATGTCTGCATCTAACTTATTGATGCAGTCTGTGTCTGAAAGGCAGGTCCCTGAAACCATGTCTGAAGCTCTTTGCTGAGCCAATGACTGAATCCAATATTGCAGACAACAACCACGATGGGATGCAGACTGTATCACCAAATGGTCATCATGAGTATTTCCAAATCCCCTGTGTAGCCTTCCTTATCTCGCTGTGGTTGTCTGGTGAAATTGGCCTGTTTATCACCAATTCTTGAATTTAAGCCATGACGCCACCAACCTGAATTTACACTTACAGAATTAAGGTCAGAAGTGCACACCTGCATATGCAGATACAAGCACAGCTTTTTCACATGTTTAATATTCTGTAAATATCCAACTCTCAAAATAAACAATAATATCTAAATCTGAAAACATCTAATGCGCCACTTCTGACATGGAATATCCAATGTCCAACGTTAAATCATATTTATTTATTTATATTTAACAGCAAA
>NW_019187784.1:0-100 GCF_002260705.1 Seriola dumerili
TGTCCTCAGTGTGCACTGTGAGTCTGGTTTCATGTTGTGTTGCCCTGCCTTTTACGCTCTTATTGCCCCCTTCATGTACTCTTAATTGCTGCTTCGTTGT
>NW_019187785.1:0-112 GCF_002260705.1 Seriola dumerili
GCTTTATCAACTCCAAGAACATACAGGAGAGAGGTTTTCCGTGGAACAGAATTGTGCAGATGAAAGAGATGACGATGATTTACTGTCTCAGAGCAGCAATAGTAGCGATTTG
>NW_019187786.1:0-107 GCF_002260705.1 Seriola dumerili
AAAGTAAAAAAATCGACCTAGTATAGTAAGGCATAAAACATCATATTATGGTAAGGCATAAAAATTCCTAAAAACGTCATAGTATAATAAGGCTTAATAAAGTCATA
>NW_019187787.1:0-122 GCF_002260705.1 Seriola dumerili
AATCACTTCATCCTTGACTCCAAGAGGACATTTGTGCAAAATTTGCTGAAAATCCCTCAAGGCATTAATGAGGTATCACGTTCATGAGAATGGGACGGATGGAGAGATGGACAACCCGAAAA
>NW_019187788.1:0-110 GCF_002260705.1 Seriola dumerili
ATACTATGACGTTTTTTTGCATTTTCAAGCCTTACTATAATATGACGTTTTTTGGCATTTTTAAGCCTCACTATCCTATGACGTTTTTTTTGCATTTTTATGCCTTACTA
>NW_019187789.1:0-209 GCF_002260705.1 Seriola dumerili
AGCTCTTGGTCCAGGTCATGGTTATCTCTCACCTGGACTACTGCAATCTTCTTCTGACAGGCCTTCATGTACAGTGAAACCTTTACAGATTCAGGCTTCAGTCCAGAATGCAGCAGCTTGTCTGATCTTAGATCAGCCTACTCATCGAACTACACTGTCTACCCTCTCTAATGCTGCCTTCAGAGAGACTTCTAGGTCTGCACCATCTA
>NW_019187790.1:0-125 GCF_002260705.1 Seriola dumerili
AACATCACTGGTTGCTCAAAGTCAGGATTGTTGCCTGTGCGTTATTTGAAATGTTTTGTGTTGTAATATAATATACTGTATATTATATGAATAATATATATATATATAATAATTCATTGAGGTGA
>NW_019187791.1:0-289 GCF_002260705.1 Seriola dumerili
TGCTGAATGAACTAGTTAGAACCAGTTTTCTAACGTCTCTGCTCATTTATATTGAGACTGGAAGCAGAAATTAACTAAATACATCACATGAAAACATGAACCTCACTGAATGAAATGAGGAGAAAACATTTCAATTATGTTTTGTGTTTTATCTTTTTAAGTTTTTGATGCTGTATTCTATTTCATTTTGTTTGCAGGCGAATGGAACCAAAAAATGCAAATAAATCAATGCCTCCTAGGACCTACAGCACTCTGCGTCAGTCAAATGGACAAGAGGTGGAAACAGCAG
>NW_019187792.1:0-872 GCF_002260705.1 Seriola dumerili
GCTGTTTTAATCTCACATCTTATTTTACAGGTGTGTAGCACTGTAACACTCAACTGTACCAAGTGTATCTGGTTTCACATTCACATCATAAAATCAGTTTAATCAGGGCTGCAAGTAATAATGATTTTCATTCATTTGATCAATACTTTAGTCTATAGCCTAAATCAGAACTAGCAGAAATGGCAAACACAGCCTGTGTTTAATTTTCAATTACAGAAGAAAAACAGAAAATATTCAGATTTTAGAAGCTGAAAAAATTGCTTTTAACATTTCAAGTTTAATACTAAAATAATATTTAGCTTCATATACTGAGAGAAATCAATGCAGTTTTGTGATGGCACCCAGTTTGTAGGGTATTGATCTGCTGCTCACAGTAGATTAACAGGACTCACTGCAGTTCTCTACAACACGCTCAGGTTTAAAGTGCATACGTGTGAATGTCTGCTGGGTCGTGTATGCAGGTACAGCCGGCCGGGTAGTCGAATGACACGTTGCTACCAGCAGTGGTGCAGGACTGGCACAGGGACTCGTGAGTGGTTACTTCGGCCTGTTGCCATGACGACGGGCTTCCTCCGAAACCCTGCATCTCCATCATTTCCCCGTGGTCTAAACCGGAGAGAAGGAAAGCGAGAAGACAGAGAGGAGGTCTCAGTGCTGCGAGACAAAATGGACGATGCTGTTTTCATGTGTTTGTAAAAGTCTTCACGCTGGCTCTGCTTTACGTCTTACATATTATGACACAGGTCCCTCAGCTCAACCATAAATACATCTCTCCATGTATCGCTCCTTGTTATTCATGACATCAAGAGATGAAGTGATGGATGGACATTTTACACTCATGTTACATGTGAGAGCTGGAAAAAAAAAAAAAA
>NW_019187793.1:0-154 GCF_002260705.1 Seriola dumerili
AGGCCTGGCACTTTTCTGTGTTTGCATGTGCCTCCATGGATCTTTCTAGGTACTCCAACTTCGTCCCACAACCCAAAGACATGCACATTACATTAATTGCCGACTCTAATGACTTTTATACTGTGACCTTTTAATGCCTTACTATACTTTGACT
>NW_019187794.1:0-150 GCF_002260705.1 Seriola dumerili
CTACTCAATGGAAAGTAGCTAAAGCCTGCTGGAGAAGTCGCTAAATGTGTCTAGATAACGTAATAGGCTAAAGCACATTCATGCATCATCACGTCACATTTGCATTGTGAACAGTGTCAGCCAGTTTCAGCCCTTTATCTGTTTGCTTCT
>NW_019187795.1:0-684 GCF_002260705.1 Seriola dumerili
ATTCTCGTGAATGCGATATCTCGGTAACGCCTTGAGAGAATTTCTTCAAATTTAGCACAAATGTCCACTTGGACTCAAAGATGAGGTGATTAGATTTTGGGGGTGAAAGGTCAAAGTTCAAGGTCATGGCTACCAAATGTTCTGCCAGTGCGTTTCTCTGTTGACTGAGAGCTTTGAAACTTTCACAGTATTGATTCAGTGAGGGGGATCCTACATTTCCCATAATGCACCAACCCTTAATGCACACTTCCAGTTCGTAACTCAGGCTTTCTGTTATATAGGAACTGAGATAAGTCTGATGACATCACTATGACATCAGCAGCGTTACTTTGTCAGACTCGGTAAAACTCAGACGACTTTGATCTCACAGGCATTGACATTTAAAATCGGGGGAGTGCTCCTTTAAATCGACATCCCTCCATCCCTACACTGGGGTCCCGGTGCCGGTGTCGTTGCCGGTGGTGGGCGGCAGTAGCCCGTTGCCATGGGAGGCAGGAATGTGGGAAACGGGCGAGGGAGGGAGGGGGGCGATTGTTTCACCTCGTCCATCATTGTCACCGGCTTTGCCCCGCTCGCTCTCATGGTGGCCTTGCTCTCCGGCACAAAGACGAGCTGTCAGCCCCACAAAACAAAAACACTTCCGTTGCGAAGGGGCAAACAAAACGTGGCAAGGCAACCCCCCAC
>NW_019187796.1:0-117 GCF_002260705.1 Seriola dumerili
CTATAAAAAGATAAAATATAAAAATGGATGAAGAAAAAAAGCCTCTGTTGTTAAATCAACTGAATACTTTACAACATATCAGAGATTTGAGAAACGTCCAGAAACTGACAACAGATG
>NW_019187797.1:0-103 GCF_002260705.1 Seriola dumerili
CACTGTGGAGATTAGTCTGAGATGGTGCTGGTGTTTCTTTACAGTTTTTCAGTGAAAGAACGCAACATTGATCCACAGTGTAAAGGAAGGATTTACAAACTTC
>NW_019187798.1:0-161 GCF_002260705.1 Seriola dumerili
TATATGACTTACACACTCCTCTGGTCCACTGCATACAAACAACAGCCAAACAGACCAATAATATCAAACACAAAAAAGAATGAAAACAATTCTCACAACCAACTACAAGGGCTCACATTTATCAGACTTCTGAGAATGACACTACAGAAGTGTTTGAAAAC
>NW_019187799.1:0-262 GCF_002260705.1 Seriola dumerili
ACACACACACACACACACAGACACACACACACACAGAAAAACACATAACAGCATAACCACAGTGTAAGACAATCTACACATTCCATTTCACTTATTTATTTAAGCCTCGAAGATCATTGAGGTTTTGGCCTGTTCCTGTTTCTTGTGTTTTATTCAGGTACTTCCTCATTACATGACGCATTTCACCTGACTGGAGCATATTTAAGCTGGGAAATTCAAGATAGCCTCTCTCTCTCAGCCCTCCTGGAAGGCTGGTGCCTTT
>NW_019187800.1:0-109 GCF_002260705.1 Seriola dumerili
CAGGGCCACCGTACTTTAAGTTGTGGTGACACATGTTTTTCACATTAAACATTGAACATGTATCTGTTCTGATGTCTTCAGACCACTGTAGGGATTTCATCAGCCCAGA
>NW_019187801.1:0-113 GCF_002260705.1 Seriola dumerili
TTAAATCTAATCCAAGAAAATAATCAAAATTGGTTGTGGCCCTAGTATATAAGAAAGTGTCACTGTTCTAAAAGTTTTACAAAGTTATTTATTTTAGAACAAGACTATAAGTC
>NW_019187802.1:0-138 GCF_002260705.1 Seriola dumerili
ACTTTTCAATGCAACACAATGAATGCCTTTCCAGGAGAATCTGAAAATGTGTGTTGCTGTCCCCATATATATATATATGAACGATTATCTTGTTTCCCGCCACTCTGTATTTTCACCCTGCTACCTATGAGCTCTCGA
>NW_019187803.1:0-129 GCF_002260705.1 Seriola dumerili
CTTGAGGACTAGGATCCAGGGAGAAAAATGACAATTTTTCTGCACATTGAAAACCACATTGAGTATATTTCTCCAGGTTGCTCTAATGTTTTCTCATATAAAACTCAATTTTTGACCTTAGTAGGTCAA
>NW_019187804.1:0-157 GCF_002260705.1 Seriola dumerili
ACTTTATTGAGACTGTCAGTCATTTATTTTGGAGCTGTCTCTTCAAGTTATTTGGAGGGGTGTGTCTGATTGTGACAGTAACTAAGTACATTTACTCCAGTACTTTACTTAATTACAATCTTAATTGTACTTTACTAGAGTATATCCATGTTCTGCT
>NW_019187805.1:0-103 GCF_002260705.1 Seriola dumerili
ATCAGTGAGTTACAGAGGAATCAGCAGGAAAGGAGACAGAGATGACTGTGTGTTTGGATGGAATGATCAGTCCTGGAGTCTGATCTGCTCTGATGGTGGTTAC
>NW_019187806.1:0-579 GCF_002260705.1 Seriola dumerili
TGTGTGCAGTTTGTTTCAGAATGGATGTCTGTCTCTGTCTCACATCACTTGTTTGACAGGAAGAGACAGAAAGGTGTGGTGTGAGCACAACTGAGGAGAAAACCATGAGGCCTGTGAAGTCAAAGCTTTCTAGTGATAGAATCAGAGAGGGAGCAGTGAACACTGACTTCCCTCTGTGATATCTTTGGATGCGTATGTGTAGTCATATACCTGCCAGTCAATTCACCGCACTAACAAACAGCACTGACTGTGTCGGTGACGTATCTGTATCTGTATCATTAGTGAGGTGTCAACCAGAGGAAGCTTGGCCACCAGCTCTCTGCACCAGAACCACACCTAACAAAGGTCGCCATGTGTCCAAAGAGAAACAACACTTGTTCAAAATTCATCAACAAATATGATTTTTGTGTTGTGCTGAGTGCCACTGCTCCTGTTGACAAAGGTCAGACTTCAATCACTTGCCTGAAGCAGCATTTCAATGACTAATATGAACAAAGTTCAGGCAAATCTTCTGTTGTGAATGTGAATATTACATTTGATCTTCATTTGTTCATTTCTAGACTCTGGTTAAAACATTAC
>NW_019187807.1:0-110 GCF_002260705.1 Seriola dumerili
GTTTGTTTTGTGAAAACATGGCGGATGGAGATTTTTTTTTAAACGCGGGTAAATCTGTTAATAAAAGCCGATTGAGCTCGTTTCTGTTCAGACTGAGGACACACAACGAG
>NW_019187808.1:0-150 GCF_002260705.1 Seriola dumerili
CCGCCGGGTTCAGCTTCACGCCGTGCCGGCGAGTCAGCTGCTCCAGCCCGGTCGGCTGCATGTCTCCGCTCCCCGGGAGACACAGCCCCGCAACAACACAACCACCGATACAACCAAAAGTACAACAACCAAGACTAAACAATGACAGAA
>NW_019187809.1:0-103 GCF_002260705.1 Seriola dumerili
TTGAACAGGTAGGTGTTGAACCTGCTCTGTCATCAGCCGTGGTCCACCACCATTCACGGATGTCCCCCCCCCCCTGTTATCCTGTGGCTCCTTGCCCCCGTAG
>NW_019187810.1:0-669 GCF_002260705.1 Seriola dumerili
CTTCTAGCCTTAAGATGCTTTGTGAATACGGGCCCAGAGAAAGAAGAAGCTCCTCAGTCAGTAACCCAGTTATAGTCAGTGGTACATAACAAACAGGAACTTAAAATAAATCATTCACTACACTTCATTTCATCCAACATGTAAACAAACATGGGCTAAAAAAACGGGAGTTAAGTTGAAGCCCACATCTTAACTCACTGTATCCATGGGAACATATTTCCTGTTTGTTGTAGAAGTTTAGTTTATATCTGTTCTGTTATCTGAAGAGTTGCTATCACTGACAACTGACAGGTGATGATTTGGTGTTGAAGAGGGGGAGGGGTGTGCCTGTCTATTTGATTTAGTTGTATTTGGAGCAGATGTACTGAGTGAAGTTGTGTTGCTTTAAGTTCATACAAGGCATCCATGGTTTGTACAGGCTATATGCTCAAAACCTTAGGGTGAGCTACTCTTAAACAGGGGATGAGCTACTGGCAGATCACAAGCCACATGTTGGAGACCTCTGCTTTGTAGGAACTCACCTGCACTTTGACTGGAGGAATCGGAGGCTGAATTCTGTTCTGAGACTGTAAAAAGTCCCTGTCGTGCTGGAAGTACTTTTCAATAGCCCAGGAAGCCCAGTGTAGCTGATAGGCCACACACGCACACACACACACACACACACACACA
>NW_019187811.1:0-110 GCF_002260705.1 Seriola dumerili
CCACAGACACAAGAGACAGGATACATAATAACACAACACTATGGATGCACAATACAATAGCTATTCTTCAACAACATTACCAGACTACAATAACGAACCATACAGACACG
>NW_019187812.1:0-176 GCF_002260705.1 Seriola dumerili
GCGTTAACTGATGACTAACAATTGCTATGCTAATGGTACCGGACCCTGTTGGGCTGGTAACCAGTTAACCCATATATTAATGTAATGGTAACTATTCAAAATCAGATAAAAAACATTCAGATAACGATGTTTTTCTCGTGTCTGTGGCATATGTGACCAAGTTGAAGTGTATTGCG
>NW_019187813.1:0-180 GCF_002260705.1 Seriola dumerili
AAGATAGACATGTATCTTTAAATTTAATAAGAAAATTAATATATAAACATGAAATTTTTACACGTATGTTGTTATAAAAAAAAATTATTTATAAATTAAATACATATCATAAACACACATATAAAATTTCCTTATATAGATTTTTTTTATTTAACTATATATACAAATTTTACTATGGGT
>NW_019187814.1:0-104 GCF_002260705.1 Seriola dumerili
TTCAGCACATTTTTAACAATACAGCGATAACATTGATAAGTGTGATAAGTTTGGTCACTATAATTGTGATGTCAAATTTTTTATATGGTTTCATGTCTAGTCAT
>NW_019187815.1:0-161 GCF_002260705.1 Seriola dumerili
TGCTTGACAATGTTCCAGTTCAGCAGAGGTACAGGCAGACTCCCCCATCTGAGTATGAGGAGGTGAAGGCTCTCATCAACCAGCTTCTTGAGGCTCAGGTGGTAAGGGAGAGAAGTAGCCCCTATGCCTCAACCATTGTTTTGGTTAGGGAAAAGGATGGG
>NW_019187816.1:0-140 GCF_002260705.1 Seriola dumerili
AGCCTTGGCTAACAGAATCAATATTGGACTTAAAGAGGGACTGTAGAAGAAAGGAACAGAAATGGAGGAAAACTGGTTTGCAGGTATTTTACAAAATCTGGAAAAATGCATTGATACACTTTCAAAAGGTGGTTAAAGAC
>NW_019187817.1:0-175 GCF_002260705.1 Seriola dumerili
AAAAACTCTAGAATAAACTAAAGTTGTCCAGGAGGAAAAAATACTCACTAGCATACAAGAAATAACGCTGGAAATACGGAGCGGGAGATGGGGCAGGTTCTCGTGAATGTAGCAAGGAACAGCAGGCATACGAATTAATCGTGTGGCACAGAGGAATGTTTGGGAGAGGCTTAAA
>NW_019187818.1:0-128 GCF_002260705.1 Seriola dumerili
TCGAGGTGAAGTGGCTGCAGGATGATACGTTTGCATTAGCAGTAACTTAATACAGCTCTCAATACGGCTGAGAAAAGAGCAAACAGTGGAAAATGCAGCTGATATTAATGAGATAAAACTGTGCTTGA
>NW_019187819.1:0-116 GCF_002260705.1 Seriola dumerili
TGTCCCAAACATGGCAGATGACACCACAGGCAAACTAAGCAAACAGGCACGGTCTTCCCCCTGCAGCCGTGACTGACACAGCCAGAGATGATCCCTCACCATCCAAAGGGAAGCCA
>NW_019187820.1:0-179 GCF_002260705.1 Seriola dumerili
AATCTATGTGTAAGACTAGCACAAAGTAAGATTAAGTTAAAGGGATAATGTGTGGGTGTTGGTGATGATGATGTGGGGTTGTATGAGTCGAAGCGTATTAACTAGTGTATTACCTAGAGTAGATTCAGATCAGTGCGGTGCTCGTCAGGGGAGACACTGGTGCACAGGGCCAGCAGAAA
>NW_019187821.1:0-104 GCF_002260705.1 Seriola dumerili
CTGCCCATTAATTGTTGTTTATTTCTTTTGTTTTGAGTTACAACTCCCCTAATTATATTTTATCCGTTTCAGTTGTCGGAGGCCGGTGGTGGTGTTGGTGACTG
>NW_019187822.1:0-189 GCF_002260705.1 Seriola dumerili
GCTGACTCCTGATTCTGGCTCCCAGTCAGTGGTCCGGCCAACACCCGGTTCCCTGTCGGCGGTCCGGCCAATCCCTGCTCATTGTTTCCTGTCGGCGGTCCAGCTGACTCCTGATTCTGGTTCACAGTCGGTGGTCCAGCCGAATTCTGCTCCTCCTGTCCTGTCGGCGGTCCCGCTAACTCCCGATTC
>NW_019187823.1:0-148 GCF_002260705.1 Seriola dumerili
TCTTCCTGGCCATGTGTGGTCAAACACGAATGCAAGGTGGTGGGTCCTGGGCGCACTGACTGTATCTCGGCATCCTCAAGCACACACGGTACTTCGGTGTATGTAGGAACATCAGTGCAAGCTGAGGTGGAATATAAATCAGAGGGTT
>NW_019187824.1:0-102 GCF_002260705.1 Seriola dumerili
TAAAAAGTCATATTAAAGTGAGGCATAAAAAGTCAAAAAAACGTCATAGTATGGTAAGACAAGAAATGTCATATTAAAGTAAAGCATAAAAAGTCATAAAAA
>NW_019187825.1:0-104 GCF_002260705.1 Seriola dumerili
ATGCCTTACTATACTATGACTTTTTTATGCGTTACTATAGTATGACCTTTTATGACTTTTTATGGCTTAATATTCCATGATTTTTATGCATTTATAACTGTGAT
>NW_019187826.1:0-162 GCF_002260705.1 Seriola dumerili
TCGTAAACACAGTACTGACATGTCATCAGCTTTGAAGTTGACATGGCGAACCTGTTAGCAAATAGTTGCTTATTGACACATCCTGCAGCTATGGAGCAACTTTATCATTTATTTGAAGTCACATTTCTGGCCACCTGATGAGTGTAATATTCATAGTTTTTT
>NW_019187827.1:0-349 GCF_002260705.1 Seriola dumerili
CCTGAGAAAATATCCAAACAAAGAATATTTGGACTTTTTACTTTCCATATTTCTCCTTCAGCTGATGAACACGAGATTTAAAGATGTCGGTAATTAAAGGGCCGAGGTGGAGCAGAGTGTACACAGTTAGTTTGTTTGATTAAATCTACAGTGAGCAGCTGTTTCAGGGAATTACTGATCCTTTTTAAAAATGAAACTATGAAACTATATGTATATGTAAAGATTTACATTTTCAGTAGGAACCAATGGAGTCCAGGAAATGAGTGATTGTGTGGAGGAAGAGGAGCAAGGAGCAAATATTTAGTCAGAATTATTGACTAAATATCAAATATCCTGCTGTGATAAACCC
>NW_019187828.1:0-113 GCF_002260705.1 Seriola dumerili
TTTATACCTTACAATACTATTTCTATTGATGCCTTACCAGTATATGACGTTTTTATGACCGTTTATTCATTAAAAACTATGATTTTTTTTGAATTTTTATGCCATACTATACT
>NW_019187829.1:0-134 GCF_002260705.1 Seriola dumerili
CAGTGCTGAGTGTTATTATTATATTCACAAATCTGTTCTGGGGCACAGCAATAAGAAATGGTTGAAATATAGTGTCCCATCCTCAAAGCATCTGGTGCAGAGAAATAACAGGCTAAAATTATAAGTCATGATAG
>NW_019187830.1:0-124 GCF_002260705.1 Seriola dumerili
ATAACATTTTCAACAAGTGCAGTAATGTGAGTACTGACATGTAAACAAACAACAATTTATGTACATGGATTTCTCATGTAATCCAAAAGGTTTCACATGTTATCCCAAAGGTTTCACATGTAAT
>NW_019187831.1:0-151 GCF_002260705.1 Seriola dumerili
GACTAAATAAAACCGTGACCTCATGACGGCAGTAGAGAGTAGAGAGACGACACAAGTCAGGGCAGCACCACAGCCACAGAGACTCAGCCACATTACCAGCTGTCAGTTGGCGTGATGGCTCAATGATGAACACACATGCTTTCTAACTGTA
>NW_019187832.1:0-11518 GCF_002260705.1 Seriola dumerili
GCCTGAGTTTGTTCTGTGTTATCTGGATATTTGTTGCGTCTGCCCTGCCTTGTCCTGCTATTTTGTTTGTCTTGCTGTAAAAACAAGGCTTGCATCTGCCCTGTTTTGTCTTACTGTTTGGCCATTTTATTTTGTTTCATTTTATTTTGTTCTTTTGATTTTGTTTTGTTTCCTTTAATTTTCTCTCCCTTTTATTTAATTTTTGCATCTATTAGTAGATTCCCTTGTACATATTTCCTTTTGTCTAGTTGGACTTGTATTTTGATAATGATGAGGTAGAAGGATTAGAAAGTGGTTTGAAGGAAAAGTAAGAGTAAATGAAAGTTGCTCTAATTTTATGTTGGGGGTGATTTTACATAAAGACAACAGTAAGTTGATTTAGTGGAAGGTAAGAGAGAAAGAGTTGAAGTCGACCTGCTCATTGAAAGGATTAAGAAAGTGATTGGTGGAAAAGTAAGTGAAAAGTTTGAAATTGAATTTAATTTTGAATTCAATTTAATTAAGTTGAATTTAATTTTGAAATTTAATTTATTGGAGGGATCTTTGCAGAAAGAGAATGGGAAGGTATCTCAGCAGAGGGCGAGAGAAAGAGTTGAGTGGTCTTGTGAATAATCCTGTAAATTAATCCATGTACGATAACTGGTACCAAGAAAAAAAATATAAAACAAAATAAAAATCTGCAGAAAATAAATGTTGAAGAGACAACATTTATAGCAAAATAAAAATGTCGAAACTACGAAGAAATTAGCTATGTGTAAAACCCTACTTTAAACCTTTAAGCCTAGTTAACTGCACAAAAAAAAAACACAACGCAGAGTTAAAGTAGTGCACCAAACTAGGACACCAAAAACAAACCTAAATCAAAGATCAAGCTTTGACTTGTGTTGATGTTTGTTATTTTGAGGGTTTATTGTGATCGATCATTTCATGTGTGTCTTTGTTATATTTGTGGAATCTGTCATTTGTGTTGTCTTTTGCCTTTCAAAGTTTAACATGGAGAAAGAGGCGTTCTGAGCAGAAAGACAAAGCCTCCAATGATCCATATGTTAATAGTTCTGTTTCAAGTGTCTCTCTAAACAGGCGGAGCAAAGAAAATGGCAGAGGAGTCCTATGGAACTTCACACCTTGGACAAAGCCACCCTCCTGGGATAAAGGCTTTGGAAATTCCTTCCATTGTGGTGAGAAATGGCTGATTTGCAGCTACCAAATTTAAAAGGTAAATCGAACCCACCCTGTCTCTGGCACCTCCATGAAAGATTCGGTTTAAGAGGGAAACATTAAACTAGGTATCAGTTAAAGGTATTTTAAACAACCCGTAGACTATAAAAGTACAGTACAATACAAATTGAACAGAGACAATCACAGAAACTAAACATCAGCAAAGCACAAACAGTTATATAGACACTATAACAAGGACCTAAACTGAGTAAATAAGTGACATAGGGAGTGAGATCAGTAGTCACAGGTACGTCCTTGGCTCTAGAGTTTGTACATCTGTCTGAGATTTGCAATAGAGCTTGTTTCTCTAATGTGATATTGGATCTTGTTTAAAAGATTAGTACTGTAACCAGTGCAAATGAAATTGATTGATTGATGCATTCCTGCATGTTGCTACTTGAAAAAGAGCAAAAAGTGTTCAATTAAATTAAAAATGTAATGGTTAGATTAAGAATGATTGCATGTAGTCATGTTTTACAGTATGGGTAGAACTGTTTGATTTTACCATGATATACAATTACTAAAAATTCTGGTTAAACTTCTTAACTAGATTATCCGTGTGATTTGCAAATACTCAATATCTGTGATGGTTAGAGTTTGATTTGCTGAAAATTAACCTCTTTCACTAATGACACCAACTTGATTAGGACTTATGAGCCAACACAGATATTACCAAAGTAATGCCTCATTTCCAAAAACTACACAGTATCCCTTTCAAGAAGGGAGAAGATTCAATTTGCCCTGTAATTAACCTCTACAGAGCATTTTTTCAGTTTAGCTGTATATCTGTTACATTCACCTATGATAACTTATCTTTAGCCTCTCCCTCTGACTCTGTGACACAGGCACAGTGATAGGTCACAGATGAAAACTTTTCAGGGATTATAAATTATTTTAGGAAATGGTTAATGGAATTCACCTGTAACAGTTGTGTAAAACCCTCAACTCACACTCACCCCAATCCTGACTATAACCAATCTTTCATGGAAATTGACATACTATGTTCACACCCATTGATACAACCAACTCATTTTACAAACCTCTTACTTATATTTCCTTCAGACCTGAACCAGTAGAAACCCAACTTCTACCTTGTAAGCTAATTGGAATTACACTTGCAATTTACAAATCTGATGTCCTAAGCTCCCCTACTCAGAGTCATGGTCCCACATAGTGGTGGACAGTAACAAAGTACATGTATTTCACAACTGTACTTGTGTATATTTTCCAGTATCTTTACTTTATTTTAACATTATTGTTTCAGAAACTTCTGACGTTTACGAAAGACAGTGTACCTTTGACTCTACTACAGCTTTATGAAGTACTCTTACTTTGAAGTAGAGCTTTTAGTCAATGAATGACTCGTCTTTTGTTTTCTAAAAGTGTGATAGATCATACAATGTGTTCATTGCTGCATCAAACTAACAAAACAAAAACAAAACAATCACAGTTAACTTCTACACTGTCAGTCATGTTATGTTGCTGCATGTTTGAACAACTCAGTTTGAACCTGGCACTGTCCTAACGATGGCTAATATCAGATAGAGATGAGGCAGAAGATGCTTCAAGTCCACTTGGAATTTAAATTAAATTAAGATTCCATTAGCTTTAAATGTTTGCAGCGTTTAACAAAATACATCACTACCTACAAAATTTGCCGTCCAACTCTAGAAAGCATGTCGAGGTATCAGATGTTTGTCTAATTCCAGATGTGACTGTCCTTTTGTTGAAATCAGTTGTTTTATAGCCATTTCTACAGTCTTTGTATCACATTCTACAAAACTTTATTCTACAGATTCTACAGTGGGTCAAGACATTCAGTCAGCCGCCTCAGAGTCATTAGGTTCTGTCAATACCCTGTAACAATACAACAATATGTTGACATAAAGTAGAATATACGTTTGAATACTTAAGTGTGTCAAAGGCAAGTACTCTGTAAGTTCACTCAAAGAAAATTTGACAAAGAAATTGAATTAATTAAGTCTTCCTTCCAAACTCTAGTACCTACACTGATGACTTAGAGACAATGGAGTGCCATAGACAGGGTATGTAATTTGTACCGATTGTGATAATTATTGAAAGTGTCGCCCTGCCACCCTCAAGCTCCGCCCAAGTAGCTGAGTTATTCGTACTGACGAAGGCTTGTCACCTAGCCTAAGGTATTTAATACAAATGAAATAGACTGCAGACTATTTTGAACGTTTGCATGTTTACATGTTTACAGATTTGTACACTGTGGGCAAAAGGTGTTTGGCCGACCATGCAGCCAAAGCTCCTGTCAAAGTTTTAAACTTCTATTCTCCCACACCCGCTAACAACCTTGTTTCCCTTATAGCGTGGTTCTTTTTGCAAGAAGACTGCTGATGTGAAGGATCATAGGTTTTGGCTTTCTCATGGATGTAAATATGTAAACTTTTGGATCCACAATGACGGCCGCATTGTGGCTCCCACACCTTTTCCCTATGACTAACCTACATGTCTTGTGACTTGTCAATACGTCAACATTGTTGAAAGACTACAATGCGTCAAGATCTACACCATCTACAAGAGAATTTTACTGTGTCCTAACTGCTGTTGCTGAGTACATCCACAGACAAGTGAAAGCTGTCCAGTCTCCTCCTAGCAACGAACCTTGCCACAACATCCAACCAGGGGACTGGGTCTACATCAGAGAGTTCCGGAGGAAGACCGCCCTGAAACCCCGCTGGTCCAAGCCACAGCACGTCCTGCTCACCACCAACACCGCTGTGAAGTGTGAGGGCCGTTCCACCTGGATTCACGTCTCCCATCGCAAGAGGACACCTGCTCCACCATGCACCAGAAGCCGACAAGAACCCTCATCATCTTATGGACCTCCTCCCCCATCACCATTGGGACCACAAAAGGACCCCTTTTACCGAAAAATAACGCCAACACCGGAGCCCCAGAAATCAACGTACATCTCCAGCCACCTGAAATCTACAGACTTCAGACTCCAAACTATCATCAACCAACACACCACCACAGAAAACCAACTATCTCCCAGATGCCACAGTCCCCGACAAACACGTATCTCCAATTGCCAAAAATTGGTGGCTGACAATAGCCCAAATCCTAATAACTGTTACGTGTGTGGATTCATCCCACACAGTACGAATGAAGGACTCCCATTGATGGCTTCACCCATCACCTCCTGCGACACTCTTACACTACAACTCCACCAATGAACACCATGCCACCATCCCAATCCTCCCCAAATCAGACAGCTATCCTGCAACCGACTTTACCCAACTGTTATTCCTGCAACACTCCTAACCCCCTCACCATCATGAAAGTCCCAAACACCCTAAAATGGTGTGTCAAAGGTAAAGGACACATTCCCCTTGGAACTTCCATTCCATGCAACATCACATACACTCCATCAGAAGAACCAATTGTGACAATTAATTTTTTCGATTGACCTTTGTTTTACTTGCTTTACTTGCTCACTTGATTTGCTTTGTTTGACAATTGATTTTGTTTTATTTTTCAACTGATTTTTGTTTTACTTGATCATTTCATTTTGTTTTATTTTTCGATTGACTTTTGTTTTGCTTGATCATTTCATTTATGCTTTGTTTGACAATTGATGTTTTGTTTTATTTTTCGGAAAGATGACTTTTGATTTTCAGTTGATTTTATGTTTTCATTTCATTTAGTTTTGTTTCACATTTCATTTTGTTTTGCTTGTCAATTGACTTTAATTTTTTCAACTTGATTTTCTTTACCACATTTTTTCTCAACTTAATTGATCTTTCTTTTATTTTAGGTCCGTGTACCTTCCGTTCATTCTATTTCCGATTTTGAAACGCAAATCGGAAAACAAAAAAAAGGGCCTTTTTCTTTTTTCAATATATGTAGCAGGTTTAAAAAAAACCCCAAAAAGAGCCGTTTTCCATTAAAATATAGCCATAAAATTGGATTTTGTGTTGTTTTCCTATTATTGATTTTTATATTCCAAGATAAACACGAACAATCCAATCTATGTTAACCCAAAATGCAAAAATGCGGGGATTTTTTAACATCTGTATTATTACAAGGTGAACCGGAAGCAGTATACCCGAGAGCAGTATTTTTGCCTTTTTTCCGCGATTAGCACGTCTTTAGCACAACAGTAGCCGATTCGGTTGGCAGGAGTTTTAAGACTAGACGAGATGGTGTCTCTCGAGCCTTATGGAAATTTAATAAGAGAAATGATAGCGCAAAATCTCTCACACGCGGACAGTTCCACGAATTTATTACAATTAGGTGTGCAGCAAGGATGTGTCAGGAGATTTTGTGCACATCACAACATTTCCAGGAGGGGACATGTATCCGACACAAAATTAGAGGTTGCTATCAGCAGGGCAATAAATCAGGTAAGTTATTTTGGTTTTCTTCGATTTACAGAGGTGGGTAGTAACGAGTTACATATACTCTGTTACATTTACCACGTGACTGTATTTAACCAATCAAATTTGGAAATTTGTAGTTCTTGTGCTGTAATTTATTTTGTAAATATTTAATTTATTTTTCATTTTTATTTATTCTATTATTTTATTGATTGAAAGTACTTGAATTTACCTGAAGATTATAATTTTGTATTTTTGTCTCATTAAATGTCTTCACAAATAAATCAAACATTTCTCAACAGTTACTCAGTACTTGAGTAGTTTTTTCAACAAGTACGTTTTTACTCTTACTCAAGTATTTGATGACTATTTTTTACTTCTAATTGAGTCATATTATTCTGAAGTAACAATAATCTTACTTGAGTACAATTTTAGGCTACTCTACCCACCTCTGTTTTATATTTTATATTTCATGTAGACTAGGCCTACATGTCACGGCTTATGTTGATTCATCAGACAGGGTCAACATATGGCCGAAAGATGATGACCGGGTACCTGTCTGCAATGGGAGTGGTTGCTGGTGAACGCCGGGTGGGGAAGATTTTGAGAACAATTCATCGTCCCTACCACGAAATGCGCAAACGTGTAAGTATCTTTTTCAAGCCTTTAATGTTGTGGTATATGGTATAATGTATTTTACTAACTGACTTTTACTTACTTTTCCCCCCAAAGGGCGCACGTAACCTTAACCCCGTCCCCTACAGTGTTGCATACATGGGACACAAAGTCCACATCGACCAGAATGAGAAATTAGTCATGTTTGGGGTGACACATGTTCTTGCAATAGATGGGTACAGCAGTAAGGTCGTTGCCCACGCAACCATGCCTGTCAAAAATAACCTCACAATCTATGAAGATGTGTACAGGTTAGTACAGTGCTTCTTAACCTTTTTTTGGCCCTTTCTCTGATTTCTGAATCCTTTTTATGCAACTTTATTGTGATTGTTTGTGAAAAAGTCCATGGAAACTTTAGTCATTATATTACATACTAAGTAAAAAGAAAAAAAAGACAAAATCATTTTTTTTTTCTTTGCATTTTCTTATATGATTTATTTTTATATTTTTCCATTTTACTCTTGCTCTCTTTGATTTTTTGCTGGAAAATACACTACTCACAATAAGTTAGGGATATTGTGAGAGACTCAGTGGATTTCTTACATTTTTGGGGTAATAAATATTAAATTAATGACAATGGTGTTTCTTCTCATTCATTATTAGTAATATCAAAGGGAACTTTTACTTATTTCATTAAAATTCAGACCAAATAGGAAAAGCACTCATGTAAATGACAATATCCCTAACTTATTGTGAATAGTGTACAATAGGGACATAGCCTGAAGCCTCACACAGTTCCACTACAAATTTGAGAACAATAAATCACATCTATAGTCATCTGCAGGCTTCTGTTGACTTAACATTTTATGAGTTAACATTTGATTGAGTCATGTTTCACTATTTTATAGATCAGCAGTTCTTGAATATGGGATGTGGGACCAGGTTAGGGTGGACCAGGGCCGGGAATTTTACTTGTCCCTCTACATGCAGGAGTTGCTGTCTAACCACGGACACAACTTGCAAAGGCAACCATATCTGCAAACTCAGTCTACAAAGGTGAGGTAACGGTCACCTTAATGTACAAAATGTGCCTTGTTTATGCCCGAAATGAGACTATGCTTTGGAGATGTTACTCAGATGTTTCGTACTGAACAACAAAATAACAAACTCTAGCAATGATTGTTTTAGGAATATATAGCTATTTAACACATTTTTTAAACAGAATATATCACTTAACCTTAACCAGATGCACCCTTGAGTGGGGGTGCTTGTAGGTACCCCTACACATCAATCATCCTGTTCCTTGGACTCCCAATCAACTCTCTTCATATTGTGTGTTAACTTTTTACATCTGATATAATCCTGTTTCCTCTCACCATGTTCATTTTGCAGACCATGAGTGGGGATTTTTTTTTTTTGAGTGTTGGTTTTATATTATCCACCTTTTTTAAGTTTAAAAAAAGTCTACCCTTTTCTTGTCTACAGAATCATATGGTAGAACGAATGTGGGTAGAGATCAACAACCGAGTAAATTACCCATTGAAGGAGGCCCTCGTGCAGCTGCAGGATCAGGAAGTCCTCAACATGGACGACAACGTCACCAGATACTGTACATCTAACCTTACTGCTGAGCTGTGCAAGATTGGCATAACAAGAGCTGTACTTGCATGGAATGCACACAGAATCCCAGGTGAGTTACATAAAAAAACATGTATCACACAATCCAGTCCTTTTTTGTGAACTTTTTCTTTATTGTAAAGTTGACAGTGAATTCAAACAGTAGCTGACATTTTGTGACCTATGCTTTGCTTCACAGGCAAAGGAACACCCAATCGTTTGGCAGAAGGAGGATGTCCAAAAAAACTAGGAGAGGAGTTGTTGCCACATGCCTCCCAAGCAGCAGACATGTACCAGCAGGATGTTGGCTCTTCACTGACTAGAGTCTCCTGCTTTGGAACTGACCCCTTCTCAACTGAGGAGGACAAAATATCAGCAGAACAACATTTTGCTGAGGAGTACCCTGATATTTCAGTTTTATTAGACAACGTGGTAAACTATAACTTTGTACCTTTTCAGGATGCATTGCTCTATCTGATAAACATTACGCAACAATATACATGAAAATGTCAAATAAAGACAAGTTGGTTCTGGATGTACTGTATATTTGTTACTTTCCTTTAACCTCTAGAAAATGGGTCCTGTTAAGGTTAATCCGGAAAATTACATTCGTCATCACAATATTCAAAAGTCAATGCAAAGATGCATTGACTCTTTTACAGGCTAACATTACAAGACATTCAAGAAATTTGCAACATTGAAAAAAATAAAAAAATCTTGAAATGATAGTCTGTCAAAGAGTCAAAGCAAAGATGATGAGCATTCATGGTTATTTATCTTTGCATTGGCTTTTGATTATTATGATGACTAATGTAATTTTCCAGATTAACCCTAACAGGACCCATATACGGGGTCTCTAGGGCTTAAGAGGTTAATTGCAACTAAAATCGAACACTTGCTACAATAGCAATGTTTAACATTACACTATGTTCCCAACCCAGTAAACATATTTTTTCTAAAGTGGAACATGAAATACAAAAAATATATAACAATAAAAATATTCTGTATCCTCTACAGCCGTTGAACAAGTGCAAAATTCCAACTGACTTTGAACAAGGCAATTAGCCAGATGTACTGTAACAGAGGTAATCAAGCTTAAATCACAGAACGTGATACATTCACATCTTAATTACACCACCCAGTATGGAGAGAACATTGTCCAGACTGATCAGCCTGTGTGCATTGACAGAGAACTCATCTGCCCTGCATTTGAGGCACTGGTCGGATGTCAGCATCCACTGGTCAACACAGTTTTTGCAGCCGACAAAGCTTTTGCAGCATACGGCCATCACAGGTTCTTCCATTAGCCCTGTTTGATGAAGAAAATAAAAAGGACAAGACACATGCAAGATTAGAGTTCAATATATTATCTTCTCTTTACTTTACCTATATATTATATATGTTTAAAAGCTTGGCAAAGGATAGTTTAACTTTAACATGCAAACGTGAATTAATGCTTGATTCACTTAGACATTCAATTTGATCCTGTTTAAAGGTAGACTTTAATATAGATCAAACAACAAATTATGTTACAGACCTTTGCACACAATACAACCAAAGGCATCCTTCACGTGTGTTATCATGTTGTGGGTCAGAACCAGCATGGCGCCCGTGGTGTTGCTGGCATGTGTTGACAGGTCCTTGATGACTGTGGTGACTTCACTCAGTCCTTGAGCAGCCAAGATCACTTCTTCTATTTTGTCATGGACCTCCTGAAGACTTGTGGAGTCCATATCTTAATGACTACAAGGAGGGACAAAAACAACAACAACAAAAAATCATACAATATTCACCAGTTCTGTTCAGATAACCTTTTTTCTAAGAGAGATGTTATTAAGAGAGATGTTATTAAAAACAAAATAAATATTAATAGGCAGTAACTAAAATGTTTACCTCAGTTTCTTTCCCTTTGTTCCTTGCTGGAACTCATGGAAGATGTTCTCTGGGACAGCAAGAAACTTTTTTGCATTTTGCTTCCAATACTTGGAGCCTAGCAAGAGAGGAAGACAAATCATTTAACAGGTATAATGTAAACACATTTGCAGCTAAACAGAGTACTTTGTGGGTCAAAAAATTAAGAGACAAAGAGAGCACAGTATTTAAGTAGATGGGGCATATAGTTGATCAAACAAAGCATTTTTATTTATTATTATGTAATCATTAATTTTTAAGTACCTCTTGTCCCTTCAGAGTCCACAATCTCATTTCCCTGGGCATCAGTCAGGATGAGAGGGTCATCACTCTGCAGGGCATCGTGTATTTTTGCAAGGATACCTGTGGTTGTGGCTTCAAACTCAAACAGTCTGAGTACAACCATACGAGCAGGCTTAAGTTTCCCCTGGCTGAGCTCAGCAATGAAAACAGACCTAGGAAGATTGTTGTGGGAGTGGTTTACATCAAGTCAAATCAATTAATTCCATCTCAAACACACAGTCTACATTACAATTGATCCAATTACAATTGATTCAAGTTTTTAAATATCTTGGTTACAAAGGATCTTATGAATTACAAAAACAAATACAAATATGTTGATTTATTCATATGTAGCTTGCTAGTCAATTGTAGGGGCTGTGAACAGATGAGACAGGGGGTACCTTTGGAAGGTGTCACTCATGCTTGCTCGGGGGTGTGTGGGAGCTACGGCCTGAGCAGGTGACCCTAGAGCAGCAGTGGGCTGTGCTGTACGGTGGAACTGGAAACGGTTCTGGCCTGACAATGGATGAGTCTGCTCAGCAACTGGTAGACCAATATCATCCCCATGAACCTCATAGTGGCCACGAGGTCTTAGGTCCAAGCAGCTGAAATGTCCAGCCGATCCCGCGAATATCGCCACATTGTCATCATCAGTTATATACAGGCTAGGAGCATATACCTTTGAAAGAAAAGCATCAGCTAAATGAGATAGAACAGATATGTGCAACCTACCAAACATTTAATTCTTGCAATTCAATTATTATAATATTCTATTGCCACACACACACACACACACACACACACACACACACACACACAAACACAATTTTGTAAATAGGCATATAGTTGTTAAATTTCAATTATCTTACATTGAGGAGCCTTAATGAGTCGGCTAGCCGTGTGCTACGCATAGCATCGTTAGCATGTTCTCCAAGCAAACGAAAAAGATGTTACCTACCTGGAATATTCTGGCGATTTTATCTCCAATCATGTCGTCCTCCTTAAGCGTTAGCCTTTTGTTTCCTTTAAAAAGGATATAACTCGAGTCCATTGTGCACGATGAATTGTTACCGCACCGACAAAATACAGGTTGTTTGCAGACCTGCACCACGCTGAAGTTAGTTAATCTAGACTACCACACTGCTTCCTGCGCTTCGTGCAAGGTGGATAAATCCGCCGATTATTTTATTTCCGGGTCACAGACTGAAAAGCGTTAAAATTGAAAATTGAAAATGGAAATACAGAAATTCTCAAAGGCCTTTCCCCGAAAACTAAATTTTGGGTCAGAAAATGCAATAGTTTTTTAAAAAAGGTTCATTAAATTGGTTGTCCGATTTTTGATTCAGAAATGGAAATAGAAAAAATGACCCTAAATTTGTTTTTTGATTTGCGTTTCAAAATCAGAAATAGAATGAACGGAAGGTACACGGACCCTTCCACACATTCTCCATTACATTTTCAATTTCATATTTTTCCATGCCACACAGAAGGTGAATAGTACATAAATATACACACATTAAGCATAT
>NW_019187832.1:11543-28499 GCF_002260705.1 Seriola dumerili
AGTCTGAAATAGAGCATGAGTGGACTTTCTTATCATAAAAAATGACCACAAAGTATCAATATTTTCAGTAGTGCTCATGAGATGGTAATCCTTAGCACAGAGTGGTTTGGCTGTTGGTTTTGTGAATTTTTGGTTGTGGCAAAAATTCTAATTTAACATAATATTTATCTGTTGATATTTTCTTTATGTCATATTAGGTCTGAGTCCAGCTGAAATCGCTTCTTGACACAGAACTGGCACAGTGATGAAACCTGTGACAAAGGCATTAACATCCTTCAGTCTGAGACGCGAACAACACATGGGATGGCTGCTGCCAGTGATCTTCCAGTTAGAAGCAAAACTCGGACGACTGGAAAGTAATCTGCAAGGTGTGCCTACCCACTAATCAGAGGCCTTTCAGGTTGGTGTCCAGAAGCGCTTTGGTGGGATGATGGAAGACCCTGAACTGATTCAAATTCAAGACTACTTGGACTGAGAAGGCAAACATCATAGAAGCAGGTATGATTTTCATCACTTATTATTATTATTATTATTATATTATTAAAGGTTATCATTTGGATTATTGATGGGGGATGTATAAACTACATAGTCAGTGTATCACCTACTGTAGATGCTGGTCACACACAGTTTGGAGAAGAGGAGTCTCCACTTTCTTCAGCATATGAAGCAAAGCAGTGTACTGCTGTGCACAGGGCCAGCAACAAAACATTTAGCCACTTTAAAGAAGAGCTTTCGACCAATATCATACAGTACGAGTGCAACGAAATAATGAGCTTGTCTACCATGAGTGTAGAAAATGTTTTTGGTTTTTGTAATGGCAACATTATGCTGAATTAAGTTGCCACATAAATGAGCCTCAATGTGTGATATATTCTGTGTTTTGTGTGTATTTGTCACTTAACACAGTTTTGGCCTATGTGAAGCATCACATTGAGCACATGACAGAGGATGAGATGGAGCATGTCGGCCACTCATCAGACGAGGACGATTTCTTTTCTCCTCACTGAAGCCCAAAAAGTCAAAGGCACAAGTGAGCTGATGGGGTTCCTTGCCCTGTGTCTCAGAACAAATGGACCTAACTGAACTCTTTTCCTCTCATCAAAAAGCTCTCTGTCAAACTCAACACTGGCCTGCCTGCTTTCTGCTGCTTGTGTGGTATATACCTCTCTCACCAGTCTACAGTTAGGCAAACAATCTACAAATGGAGACACTTTGGGTCTGTTGCTACTCTACAAGAAGTGGCGCCCAGTCAACAATGACACCAAAGAGCACAACGAAGACTCTCATCGAGGTAAAGAAATAACCCTGAATGACCGCCAAAGATTTGAGAAGGCATCATTTGGAACTGGCTAACATCTCTGTTTCATGAGTCAAAATTATCGTAAAACATTGAACAAAGCAGCGTATCGTACGGCAGGAAGGGGCCCGAAAGGAAGCCCACTGCTTACTAAAAAGAACATTTGCTGCAAGTGACGCCTGAAGTTTGCAAAAGAGCACATTTGACACTCCACAGCGGTATTTGGCAAAAATGTTGTGGGATGAATGAAACTAAGATTTGAACACTATTTGAAAAACACTCCAGCACTACATGATTGGCGTAGAAATGGGCAACGGACATACAAGAAAAATCGTCGAGAGGAAACGCTAATGATTGGGCGCTTGGTTGATCAGGCCTGGCCAGCTTGCAGATCATCTCGAGGGGATGTTATGAAATTTCCCAGTTAACTCAGAGAATCTCAGGAATAATCTGAGAAGTCTTGTAGCAATGCAGCTGAACTCTCTAGAAAATGGGTGAATGCAACGAGGAAAACGACCCCAAAACACCGGAGCAAGTCCACAACAGAATGGTCAAACTCACCTGTATGGAAGTGTAAGCCCAAGTCAAGCCAGAACCTCACCCAATAGAAATGCTATGGATTACTTGAAGAGAGCCATACACATTGAGACGGATCAACAGAATTTGGCAGAAGGCGCTTAAGCAGTTTCTGCCAAAAGAATGTGGCAAATTCCCCTCAACGATCGTGTGTGCAGCGTTCTAGATCCAGAGCTACAGGAAGCGCTCTGGTTGAGGTTATTTGCTGCTAGGGGGGGTCACCAGTTATTAAATTCTATGGGTTTCAACTTGACTTTTTCCACTGCCATTTTGAATGTTGGAATGAGTGTGTTCAATAAAGACATGAAAGATCAGATTTTTTCTTGTGGTTTATTATTTGTTAAGACACATTATTTGTAATTACCCTGACTTAGATTGAAGATCAGATCAGATTTTATTGACAAATTTATTCGAGAAACCATGACAGTTCCAAAAGGTTATTAATCTTTTCTTGCCACTGCTATATCATATTGGTATTAAATAAATCCAAATGTATTTCTACTTTACGATAGGGTTAATTAACTATGGGCCATTAGTTGATTTTAATTGACTATGTAATGTAGAAATGCTATTTGGAGTGGCGCTGGCCAATATTGGGCGCAGGTAGGCGCCTCACCTGATGGAAAGTGATTCTTTTAACTTTTTTATTTAATTTTTTGCCAAATAAATCGGTTCAAGAATATAATATTACTGCTTTATTCTACAAATAAATGGTGTTTTGAATTATCAAAGAACGAGCCATATATATAATATTAAACATAATTCATGGGGTAATTTTGTGGTCCACGTGTCCATTTCCACTCTCTCACTGGGGCGCTAGAAAAGTCGCCCCACCATGGTTAGACTGTGCTGAGAAGAAAAAAACACATAGCAACGGTAATTTAGACCAATGAGCGTCATCAATTTGATAAAGCTTTGGAGCGTGAAAAATTCGCCCAAGCTATAAGTATCTTAGCAATACCAAGAAATAAGTGTGGGAAATCGAGGATGGCGGCCGTCATGTAGACAGACCAAGAACACAGTATGGGCTTCAATTCTGTTTAAAAATCGCATCTCTCTCTTTGTTAAATTTCAATTATCTTACATTGAGGAGCCTTAATGAGTCGGCTAGCCGTGTGCTACGCATAGCATCGTTAGCATGTTCTCCAAGCAAACGAAAAAAATGTTACCTACCTGGAATATTCTGGCAATTTTATCTCCAATCATGTCGTCCTCATTAAGCGTTAACCTTTTGTTTGAGTCCATTGTGCACGATGAATTGTTACCGCACCGACAAAATACAGGTTGTTTGTAGACCTACACCACGCTGAAGTTAGTTAAGCTAGGCTACTGCACTGCTTCCTGTGCTTCCTGCAAGGTGGATGAATCCGTCAATTATTTTATTTCCGGGTCACAGACTGAAAAGTGTAAAAATTGAAAATTGAAAATGGAAATACAGAAATTTAAGGCCTTTCCCCGAAAACTAAATTTTGGGTCAGAAAATGCAATAGTTTTTTTAATAAGGTTCATTAAATTGGTTGTCCGATTTTTGATTCAAAAATGGAAATAGAAAAAATGGCCCTAAATTTGTTTTTTGATTTGCGTTTCAAAATCGGAAATAGAATGAACGGAAGGTACACGGACCATTTTACATCACTCGATCGACTTTTGTTTTATTACATTCTATGTAATAATGAATACCTTTTGTGTTTTGTTTTGTTTTGTTTTATTTTTATTTTTTTTATTTTGTTGTTTTGTACAACTTGATTTACTTTTGTTTTACTTGATTTGATTTCATGATCTCGTATTTTGCTATTTAATTGAATTTCCGTTACTGACATGGTCTAGATAATGACAATTATCCTGAATCTTCACCCAGTTTTGTGTTGCTTAAAAAAAAAAGAAAAAAAAAAAGGGTGGATTGAGGAAGAAAATACACATCCTTTAGTGTAGACTGGCTGGCACCTAGAAACAACCCTATAACCCCACTGAGTCGACTCCTTGATCCTTGATCAAGGAGATACTACTTTTCCCTGTTTATTATCGACCACCGTCTGTCTCCCCCTTACATCACCAACACTTCACTGTCTTAACAACATCTTACTAAACAACATCTTACCTGTAATGTTAATTCAGTCTAGGGGCCCTGCCTGCCCTATCCATACATATACTGACCTAGTCTAAGGGCCCTTCCTGCCCCACCTGTGGATATGCTGATCCAGCCCAAAACCCCCTACCCCCTGATAACTTGAACCAAGGTGCTACACTACAAGACCTCTTGATAAACATTACCTTTTCTTATAACTTCCTTTCCTGTCTGACCAAATGTCTGTAACCCCAGGTATATGCAAATACAGTGTCCATTCCTTTGTCTTTCACTGTATAACTGTGCCCCTGCCCTACACTCGGGGTCAGTCTACTGCCTCAGACCCGCTCTGTGTCAGTTGGCTCACAGTATCCTGGGATACCATTAAACTTACTTCTCTACAGCAAACTTCAAACTAAGGACTTGAGTGAATTTTCTTCAACAAGCGTTACCGATGGGCTTGTAGTCTGTAGCATCAAAGGTTCTGAAGGACGAGCCCAAGGGACTCTTCATCTGCTGATCCATGGCATCAACCTCATCATCAGCCTGAAGCATTGCTGTTCATGAGAGTGTGGAGAAGAAGAAGAAGACCACAATGTTACTGTTGTACAGCGCACATTGTACGTTAACAATACCTGCTCACACACACAGAGCACTTGTTTACAGTACCTCCATACATGATGGTGGCGTTACTGTTGAAGACCACCCTGCACTGGTCCAGAGCAGGGACAGTGTGCAGGAGGTGGAAGGACTTCAGTGCTAATGCTAGCTGTGGGGGTGGGGGGGGGTGGGGGGCAGCTCTATATACTGTACATGCACATGTACATTGCCGTCATTATCATCAATGTCAATATTGTAGAAAAGAAGCTATTGCTCTTGATCAGTGCTAATGCAAATGCTAGCCCACCATACTAAATTTTAAATCTATTGATAACTGAAGAAATAATGCTAGCAAGCTAGACCCACCCTTCTGTGTCACCTTCTGTCCCTGCTTTTCCACCAATAAAGAAGAAAAAAATGCTAATGCTAGCTGCTAATGCTAACAAGTTAGCCCCCCGTTCTGTGTCACCTTCTGTCCCTGCTTTTGAACCAATAAAGGTACCAGTTAATCGTTAATGGGATTAATTCAAACTTTTCACTTTACTTTCTCCCAATCACTTTTCTTTAATCCTCATTTCACATGAGCAGGTCGACTTCAACTCTTCTTCTCTTTACCTTCCACTAAATCACTTACTGTTGTCTTTATTAAGATCACCCCCACATAAAATTAGGAGCAACTTTCATTTCTCTTACTTTTCTCTCAAACCACTTTCTAATCTTCTACCTCATCATTATCAAAAATACAAGTCCAACTAAGACAAAAGGAAATAGTGTTACAAGGGAATCTTACTAATGATGCCAAAAAGTTAAATAAAAGGGAGTGAGAAAATTAAGGGAATAAAACAAAATCAAAAGGTTCAAAGAACAAAATAAATGAAACAAAATAAAATGGCCAAACAGTAAGACAAACAGGGCAGATACAAGCCTTGTTTACAGGCAAGGACAAAACAAATAGCAGGACAAGGCAGGGGCAGCGCAACAAATATCCAAGATAAACACAGAACCAAACTCAGGCCTTTTTTTTTTTCCAGATGTTCCAGCCACCTGGACCGGGTCTTTTTAAGAATCACAGGACTCATATTATACCTGTCTTTTCTGTTGAGAATCACAGGCTTGATACCGACTTTTTTCTGAGCAAAATATCTAGGATCATTCATGATATGTTATATTACCTATATATGTTATAATGTCATATGTATATATATGTATATGTATATGTTATATATACTGTATATGTTATATGTATATATATGTGGTTTATATATATATATATATATATGTATATATATATATATGTATATTATGTTATATATGTATATATATTATATATATATAATATATGTTATATATGATATATATATATATATATATTATATTATATATATATATATATTTGCTATATATATAACGTTGTAAAATATGGTGTGTACGCAGTCAGAGGCAGGTTAGAGTTATAAACATGTTTGTGCGGTTGTGTTTCTACTGTGTGAAACATTATTTTATTTAGATCTTGCTTGCTGGTGTTGTGACCACAAGTATTTTTTTTTTTTCTTTATTAGACTGCAACTAATGATTATTTTCATTAGTGAAATTCATGAAATTTGATTATTTCTCCCAGAAAAAATGTCAGAGAAAAAAATGATGATCCTCAAACTGATATAAGGATATTCAGTTTACAGTCACAGGCTCGATGAAGCTGGAGTTTACTTTTAACAAAGAATTAATTAATTCAGTTTAGCAATTAATTAGCAAATAGTGCTCAATTAAGCATGTGGTTCGTCTTCAACCCAGTGGCCATGAGGATTGGTGGTCATTCATTCTCAAGGATTATTGTGGCAATCAGAGAGGCAGTGTGGCCAGGCACGAGGTTCATGGCTTCAGGACCAACATCAGCTCTTTGAATTTAATTGAGGACTCAGTGGTAAGAGTTTGTTCACAAAGCTGTTGGTCTGTTTCTTATAATCTGTACTGTGATTCATCTTTTATGAAAAGCTTGAAAATCCTAAAACAATCTGTGTTTGATCTGTGTTCAGGTTGCTGGCCCAGACTCTCCCTTCAGCAAAAGGGTCTGTCCTGGTACAGGTGGGACAAGGACAGCCCTTTAAACCTTCAGTGTGCCTTAGAGGAGCAGTCTGGGCCCTCAGCAGGGGCTCTGCTGTCTCCTTCCTTCCACTTCCGTTCAAACGCATGAAACAGGCATGGCCCCTCCCCACCTTCTGTTCAGCCACCTCCTCTGCTTGGACTACCTGTACCAGGACCAAGAGCCTACAGGGAAGAGGAAGGCGGCCCGAAGCTGCTTAGCAGAGCGGGGGCCGCTGGCCTGGAGGAAAAAACCTCGTCTCCGGCTGCCAACATATACATCTGCAGCAAGTGTGTCCAACCCAGAGGATTGACACTGACCTCACTCAACATTGCAGTTGCTGTCACACTGTGTCGTACTGTTGGTTGGGAAAGACTGTGGAGGGAAGAGATGAAGAGAGACAAGGGAGAACGTTTTCTATCTTTCATGTATAACTTTTAATTGAATTATTCTATAATTATTATATTTTATCTTCTTGCGATTTGGACCTAGTGGTGTTTGTGTTTCACCTGATGTCTCCATTGATGATCTTCAGATCCAGTGTTCCTCTCTTTCAGCTCTGGTTTGGTCTCTTATCCCAATATTTGGGGTTTGTTGCTTCTAGATGATTTTCTTCATCAGCCAATAATTACTACAGTTGTAATGTGTAAAAAACTCAATTTGCTAATTTATAAAAATGTCAATTCAACAGCAGTTTCAATAGGAAAAAAACTGCACTAATCCAACATTACTTAGATTGTTTGCCAAGGTTTCTCTCAAGCTGCAGTCCCTGTGTGAGTGTGCATGAGTGCATGGAACGTTGACAAGTACTTGAGAATAGCATTATTTAGCACAACACTCGATCGAATGTCTTCCAGGTTTTTACATTAACATTTAACTTCACCAGACTGGTTGTTCATGTAAACTGGTATGTATCTTGTAGATTATTTGTTTTTTTTATAATTAATAAATTGCAGTTGGGCCAGTGAAACACCGTCGAACGTTGATTTAATGGGATTATTAATTGTGGAAATTTTTAATTTAGCCCATGATTCAGCTTCTTGCATGCCTACACCCCAGTCCGTATCCACTTCCTGGGCTATGCCTTTGGGGATAAAAGGTAAATTTTTGGTCGGGTTGCTTCGTGCATGAGAACGGAGACGGTTTGCAACTTAGCTTGTTGACGTGTTGTTGGAGAGGAGTGGGTCTGTGCCTCTGTTCGCATGCTAAACAGCCCCGTTTGCTTGTTTTAATACTTCAGAGCATTATTGTTTTGTTGGAAGAAGATCTGGCCTGCTAATACAAACACGAGTAGACAGAATCAAGATGCCTCCTCACAGTTTTCATGTATATCTTGTAGTAACAACTTTGAGCTGAATGTGTACGAACTGACCTGGACGCTGTTCTGCTCTGTGTTTTACAGCGTGTCGTGAGGATTAACAGACACTCACCTCGTTGTGAATGAATGAAGAAAAATCTCATTTCATGCTGATGTGTCATCACACATTCACACACAGTCCTCGTCTGTATTACACAGATGTCCCTGTGTCTCCGACTCATACACATCTCTGTTTTACAGACAGACACACATTGAACAGAAACTGTGAGGCTTTGCCAGGATTGCGTGACAGCGTGAAGTTGTGCAGGCCTATTTCTTGTTTTTAGACGACATTGAGGAAGATTAGCCTTCCCGCCCAGGAAAATTGCCCAACAATTGCATGGCTCAAGCTATGCAACGGCGCTGGATTCCACGGCTTCAAGACTTGAAGATCCTGCCCAAGATGTGAAAGAGAAGAGGTATTGGACCACACTTGGAGGCAGCTGCATCGAACAATTCACCCAGAAGGCTCTCTTTGCAGACCTTCTTCTGATGGGCCACCCAGGAAGAAAATGAGTCTTCTCCAGATGGGCTCAGATTTCAGATCAGATGAAGAGGTGGCAGCTGGAAAGAGCCAAACACAGGTACAGAGCCGAGCATTCAGTATGGAGGGACATGCCCTTGCGTGGTGGGCTGCTCATTTCAGACGCACCATGACAAGCTGGCCCTGCTTGCCCGCAAATATCATAGCCGCTCTGCATCCACGGTTCCATGTGAAAGACTCTTCTTAGTTGCAGGGCCACATTGTTCACAAGAAACGGTTTCACTTTACATTCAGAAAATGTTAAGCAGGTTAGTTTACCTTTCAGCACTGGCTGAAAGAAGAGTAGTATTTAATTGTGGTGAAAGGTGCAAGTTGTTTGTTCAAAAAAAAAAAAAAGAAAAAAGTTTAATCCATCCATCCTTATTCTAAAAAAAAAAAAGAAAAAAAAAGAGCAATGGCTAAGATTGCCCAAATTGTTGAGAATTAAGGTTATCTGAGTGTGATTTTAAAAAAAAAAAAAAAAAAAAAAAATCTGAATAACACATCCTGTATTCACTAAGAGGTTCTGTAGGAGATAAGCTTAATGTAGCTTAAAATAAATTGTTTTTCAATCATCAGTAAATAACATTCATTTGGACCTTGTATGAATAAAAAACAAAATGTTAAATATATATATCCGCCTGAGATTCAGCATTTCCTCCATTTTTACAGTCCAGAGGAAATAGGGGATCCAGTGCCAAGTTGTGTTATGTTACAGATGTAAAGATGCCAAGACAATGTAGATAAACAAAAACTATGTCTGGCCTGGATTTTCAGTTTCCTTGGTTTCCTTCATCTGCTGGATCACAGAGCTTAACCACAGGGTTCCAAATACAACACTCATTCCAAAAACACCACTTCTTCTCAAATGAAATACTCAGTCGATACCGGTGTGATGGCTAAACTCACACCTCTCGTTTCAGTGTTTTCTGGGTGGTCCATCTGAAAATTAATTCATCTAATTAATCTAGATATTAGGCCTTAAAAACAGGGTATTTTTGGGGGCGTGTCTGTGATTGGATATGCCTGGTCTGCAATGATTGATCGGATGGAGCGGCGGCCGGCGAGGTCGATCCACCGGAGGGGAAAGCTTGGGTCGTGTGTGCTCGTATTGAATCAGTTATGTTAAATTTCTGTTTATTTTCTTAATATTTTGTTCGGCGGAGGAGGAATTTTGCACTGACAGTTTACTTGTTAGTTCTTTTAGTTTTAATGAGTTTTTCGGTTCACAGTTTAATTATGGCTCGTTCTTCGGAACTAACACACTGGAGAGACGCTTGATAAACAGTTTCTTTCGGTAAGTAAATGGGTTTATTTTCTTTAACGTCAAACAGTTTTAACGTGTATGTGCTCCTAAAAAGCCTGGAAGCGTTTTTTCCCTACGTGTTTTGACCGGAGAACAGGCAGACAATTAACATCCAAATTAATATTAGAGTTAATGTGAATTACAAATGCACTTTGCTAACCTAGCTAGCTAGCTAGCTTGATTACTTTAGGCCGATAGTGTTGCTATGGTTAACCGTAACCTTGTCCCAAACATGCAAACATTTGGCAGGACAAGGATTAAAATTATAGTTGAAACAATTAACTCACTCTTCATGCGGCTGATTAGGATTTTCCTTACATGGGCAGCCAAACATTCAGTTTTATTTTCATTAACTTATTTTACTGTCTCCTCTTCTCGCTGGATCTTGTTGCATTTTGGTTCAATACACAATGTATACTAGAACATTTCTTGTAGGGTTTGTCATTTAATACTGTTGAATTCATGAACACAGGATCCTCAGCTGACAGCAGGTATTCATGCACCTTGTCCTGGCAGCTGGTATATGTGCTGTGATTAACTGTGATCCACCATGTCTGAACTAAAGTCGTTTGTCTTTTACTGTCATTTCAGAGGAATCCACAGGTGAAAACTGAATGACTGGCTGCCACAGAAGGAGGACCTCATGTATGGCACCAAAGGAAACTTGCACGGACATCCTTAGTTCTTCAAATGGGCTTGTGATATGATTGGTTGATGATTGATGATGCGCAAGAAAACCACTTCCAGTTCAGACTTCCTCTGATGAGAGAGACAGACCAGCTGTTTAGACATTTGTTATGTGGCCGGGTCAGAAACTTGCCTGCTTTAGTTCCTGGCTGCTCCAAAGCCTCAAATGATGTCACTTACTCTCTCTGTGATGTCAGTTAAAAGCAACAGTACATTGTTTTAGACAAAACATGTTAATTGTGACAGGTGGTAAATCAAAATGAGGGACGCACACAAATGCATTTACATTTTTTACAAAAAGTATGTTTTTATTAAATAAATATCTTATGTAAAAGGGACACACATATAATCCTGACAATAATAAAGGTTTGATTAAAAAAACAACATTTAATGGTGATAGTTTTTGGGATACAAATGTCAAGTTGTTCAGTTCTAAGGAAAAATGGCTAAAAATACATGTTAGTTCTTATAAATAGTATTTTCTCATTGTTAATTATCATGGTAAGAGTACTTGACTGAATGGTTTTTAAGATTTTGGAAAACTTACTTGCACATTTTTGTGCCTTATGCATCTCATGAAATGTTGCAGACCCAAATGGCTTCCGTTTCATAAAATGACTCATCTATCTTCTGTATGGGGATATAGAGGTACAGCTTTACTTTGCAGATCAGCTTCTGTTAGGGCGTGTACATTGTGTGTATACATGTCTTGCTGTGGTTGTGTGGGGACCAATTTGTGATTTTTGAAACCATCAGCGTGGAGGTTATTTTGGCCAGTCGTGACAGCTTCAAAAGGCTTTTAGAGGGGACACCTGCAGTGACTGAGATCAGTGTTCAGGATAAGTCTCTACAACATGAATGAGACTCAATGTAATGTCCTTTGTAAAGATTGAACTTGAGGAGTGAATACATGCACCAAGCAGGAGCACGTTAAAAGTCATCCAGGAATTTCTAATACTTTTAATATTATCCTCTGCTGGCGCAATCTTCCATAATTGTGTGTCATCAGCTCTTTCTTGTTCAAATTTCCTGCATGATATAAAAATATGTTCAACTGAGCTTCAGTGCGTTCACCTGGATTTTAAAGTGTGTTTTGTCTGTATGCTAATAAGGCTGCATTGGCCTCTTGTTGACGGGATTGGTCGGAAGCAGAGAGGAGGAGCCTCCGACTCCACGGCCATCTTCTCCTATTGGTGCGGCAATGACCCTGCGCGTCCCCACCACAGCTTGCGGGCCAGTTTAAGCATCAGTGGAAGAGAGTTTTAAGAGCCCGGCCCGACATCATTAGTGGCGGCCTACATGATATGCAGCGCGCCGCTGTGCTCCTTTGTGAACATTTGTGTGTGATTTGGTTTGGATGTCTGGTAGTGATTGTTGGGATTGGGCTGGCTTTAAAATATCTGCTTGTGCATCACACCCTTAGAAAAAGGCTGTTAGACACATTAGGAACAGGGGTGCTGCTTCTTGTGTTTTTTGGGTTGGTTGGAATCGCATAGTTAGGTTCTTTGTTGGCTCCTGTTCCCCTACTTCAGTTATCCTCTTGCCTTGTTCTTATATTGTTTACTTATTTACCTCCTGTTAACGCAATAAATTGAAATCAGTAAATCTGATTTACCAATAACACCTGGTTTTATTGTTAGCTTCCCCTTTTCCCCTGCTGGTCTAACACAAAGCCTGCCAATATTATGGAGACCGGACAGATGGATGCCAGAACCAACGTGGTTGTAGTGAACTGAAAACTCTGGCTCTATGAGCAGGTCCGCGGTACAGTAAGTGAAATACTGTAAAATACTTCCCGGGCTGTTGTATCTTTATTTGCTTGCAGAAAATCAACTGCCCACCGGGTACCGGATGCGATCCCACGGCATTCTGAGGTTTTACTTTCTCAGCAAAGTGGTTCCACAAAGAGTTTATATCTTGATGCTTCATGTGAACAGTGCAACTCTACTGGCCTGAATGCAAAATGGGAAAATTACAAATGTTGTGGTACATCACAAATTGAATGTAAAGGTATAAGGGAAAAGCTGATTGTATTTTATTTTCCAAGCATAGATTTGTATACTGTCAAAGCAAATAAATTATATTTTATATGCATCAAATGTGTCAATATCAGTCAAGCTCAATGTCTTTGTTTTAACTTAAGTGTCAAAACTGTAAGTCGGTTTGCAATGTGGGCAAAGAACATGTAGCTTTACTATTAAATGTCAGCTTTTGGTGGGTTGTGCTGTAAAGGTGCAATAATAACATGTGGCCAGAAGTTTAGTTTAAAATGTTCAAAAAAACGAATTAACACTATCAACAGTGTGTGAAACGGCCACAATGACGATGTCATGGTCAAGATCTCTATCTGTTCTTATTTCAGAGTTATCTACTGAAATGCGCATGCGCACCAGCCAGCCCCGACCTGTCCTGTGTTGTAATACCACTTTGTGACACTAGAGGCTGTGGTGAAGTCGAGGGAGCGTCAAGTCTGCTCTCAGTCCCACGAAGAAGAAAAACTTCCAGCAGCTCGAGGTTAGCATCACAGAAAACACAGGAATGGCTGAACCTCCTAAAAGGCGATATTCATCTGTATCCCGCAGGACCGCTCCCGAACAGAAACCACGTTCAACGGCAAAGAAAAGAAGCAACACGAGTAAATCTCGGGTTGGCTTTCCACCGCTGGAGACGGCTCCTGAGAGGAAAGAGATGCGGTTTGATTGCCGAGCTCGCAACTTTCCTGTTAGCCCGGTGAGTAGCAGCAAGGTTGGCTCTTAGCTAAAAGTATAATCAGTGCAACGACTGGACAAACCTTCGACAAACATTTCAGGTATTGGTGATATTGAGTTGTCCAAAGACGTTTAGCGGTTACTAGGATTTGTCTGTTGCTCTCGGCTTGTTGTACAGCCAGTGACGTCAGTAAACTCTAGCTCATATTTAACGATTGACTGTACTTGAGATTTGTATGGACCCAGTAGACGAGTGAATACACGTCGATGGCTCACCATGTTGTAACCTCTTTACAATTAACTGTTAGGAATCAGCCATGACTGAAAGTGAACTAGGTCTTTACATTCTCAGGAGGATTCATCATTCCCTCTGTCTTTCCCTTGGACCTGAGCCAGTACAGATGGCAATATCGCCTCCACCCTGTCCTCACCAACGGCAGAGAGTCCAGACAGTGAGGAGGGTCTAGGTGAGTAAGTAACATTGCTATCATTCAGCTTCTAAAAGTAAGACTTGTGTATACCCACTGTGATTTAAATCAGACCCGTCAGTGTGTACATGTTCATAACTTGCTGATTCTTTACAGTATATCCATATTTGTATTGCTGCATTTTTGGTATATAGTGTGTTTACAAATGAATTCTTATCATTACCTCTAGTTGTTTACTCTTCATTTCCTTTGCATTTTAAATTCTAATATTCATACTGTATTTTTGCATATTCCATATCTATCTTCACAATTGAATATACACACACAATCAGATCTAACATGTTTGATTATATAAAGAAACTGTTATGATCTAAAGGGAATGTCTTATCGCATGTTTGTTGTATCAGGACCAGAAGTTCAAGTCTAATCACCAATGATGGACCAGCACCAGCTCTTTTCTTCTGCATGTGGCCTCATCAATCAAACCCCTTTACAATCAACATCCTTGATGATATCCCTGCACATGACGGATATTGTCTAAACTGTATCTTTTTGCACATCTTGCCCAGCAGGAGTTTTTGTCAATCTAAAACACATTTGTACATAGTTTTTGTAGGTTTGTTTTATTAATTTTTCATGTATCGATTTATGATTGTTGGACTGTTACAGTATTTTACTTTTATTCTTTTTAATTTATTTGTATTTCCTCTGAATATGTTAATGGGTACTTACAGCAAGCCAAATATCTTGTAGTGAAAAAACCTGCTTTGGCAATAACCTTATTTTCTTGAGTGCCTTTGCGATGATGTCATTCATCCGGCCTCATGTTTTGCTATGTAGCCTGCCTACGAGACCACCCATGTGTCCTGCAGTATCCCCTTGCCTTCATAAATCTGCAAGTGTATGACACTGAGGTTACAAGTATTTAGATCCTATTTTCACACCTGAATTTAAATTCTACTTGTAACCTCAGTGTCACACAATTTTGAGCACCACATTTTTACAGTTTGTGCTTTGCATGTGTTACATAGACAGAAGCTCTTCCTCTCTCAGTGTTTTTGGTGTTTGTGTGTGCTGTGTTGTCTTCTTCACATGTACATGTATCATTTTGTTCAGATTTAGTCATAAAAAGTCTTTGTTTTATTACGTAGTATAATGGTTAATGAATTTGATAAATCTTTTATCATGTGAAGTCCTTGTAATGCTTCAAAACAATTTCATAGTCAAGAGGAGCTGCTTATCTCCTTATTTTTTCCACTTTTGTGTTTTTATAGCTATGGCAGAATCCACCTCGGGCCAGAACCACGGCCATTATCCCAGCAAGAAAAGGGTAAGTCATGCACCATTACTCCACCACCATACCAATTTAGGCTCAAATCAGTCAATCAATTTTCTGCTTAAAAAGCAGTTTGTATTTTGTGTAAATTGCATTGCCACACATATATCATAGTTAAATGTTTAAAATGAGTTAAAATGATATTGTGTTTATTACATTTAAGTTTATGTCATATCAAATGCATCAGAAACAATGTTGATGTGATTTAAATATTTGGCTTGAATATTAAAATATCTGTTTTGGAAACTTGCTGTGTCGGGATTTGTTGTTAAGGAAACAACTGTTGTTACTGTAACTATATGTGTACCTAGGCTCAAATTAGGGTCAAAATGATTTTGAGCTTGTAAAGTGATGTTCACAATTAATTCCAATGCTTGTAGTTGTAAATCAACCTTTGTAAACACTGTAAAATAAATCTGCTTGAGAAATTCAAGTTTGTGTATGTGAAACAATTGACTTGTGTCAAAGAGATTTGTACTTTGTTGAAAGTGTGAATCAAAACTCCACAAACAGATCAGTGTTTGAGGTTGAAACAAAGGCACTGTAAAAGAAGAAATGGATTTGTCGACATCTGTGTTGCGATACCAGAGCAGAAAACTGGTAAAACTCTGGTCAAAAGTTTCCCACAGTGTGACACTGAAGTGACAAGGACAAAATTCATACTTGTCTGTCTCCTCACTGGGAATGTTGCAACACTGAGTTTTCCAGTTTTCTGCTCTTGATCTACTGCTTACACAGCGTCCACAAAGCTTTTCTACTTTTTCCTGTCTTTGTTAACCCTCGACCACCGTTCATTTGTTGAGTTTTGATTGACACTGTCTCAATGAACACCATCTCTTTGCCTCCAAGTGCAATTGTTTTGACATATTGCAAACTTGAATTTTTCATGCAGATTTATTTTCCCAGGTTTACAAAGTTTGATTTTGCAACTACAAATTACTAGGAATTATTTGTAAACATTACTTTATAAGCTCAAAATGTATTTTGAGCCTAATTTCGGGCTAACCGGGGCTAAGGGCATCGGGGGCTAAGTCGGGGCTAAGTCGGGGCTAAGTCGGCGGGCTAAGTCGGGGCTTAGCGGGGCTAAGTCGGGGCTAAGTCGGGGGCTAAGTCGGGGCTAAGTCGGGGGCTAAGTCGTGGGCAAGCTCGGGGGCTAAGTCGGGGGCGGCTAAGTCGGTGGGCAAGTGCGGGGGCTAAGTCGGGGGCAAGCGGGGAGCTAAGTCGCGGGGCTAAGGTCGTTCCAATTTGCAGCGCAATTGCCTGTGCTAGAGAGGGGGGGGCACGCGAGCTAGCCGACCGGCGGCTAGCCCGCTTGCTGGGCGCAAATGCCTGTGCTGGGGGGGCGCGAGCTAGCGCCGGCGCGGCTAGCTCCGCTTGCTGGGCGCAATGCCTTGCTGGGGGGGGCGGAGCTAGCCGCCGGGCGGCTAGCTCCGCTTGCTGGGCGAGCAAATGCGCTGTGGCTGGGGGGGGGCGCGAGCTAGCCGCCGGGGCTAGCATCCGCTTGCTGGGCGCAATGCCTGTGCTGGCGGGGGCGCGAGCTAGGCCGGCCCGGAGCGGCGGCAGCTCTCCGCTTGCTGGGCGCCAATGCCTGTGCTGGGTGGGCGCGAGCTAGCGCCGACCGGGCGGCTAGCTCCGCTTGCTGGGCGCAATGCCTGTGCTGGGTGGGGCGCGAGCTAGCCGCGGGGGCTAGCTCCGCTGCTGGCGCAAAATGCCTGTGCTGGGGGGGCGCGAGCTAGCGCCGTTTTTTGTTAGCATTAGCAGCTAAGCTAGCATTAGCATTTAGCATTTTTTTTTTCCACTATTGGTTAAAAAGCAGGGACAGAAGGTGACACAGAAGGGGGGGCTAGCTTTGTTAGCATTAGCAGCAGCTAGGCATTAGCATTAGCAATTTTTTTTTTTCCCTATTGGTTAAAAAGCAGGGACAGAAGGTGACACAGAAGGGGGGCTAGCTTGTTAGCATTAGCAGCTAGTAGCATTAGCATTTAGTTTCTCC
>NW_019187833.1:0-137 GCF_002260705.1 Seriola dumerili
TCAAATTATAATTATAGTTCACATATTCAAATAAGTTCTGATATTACTACTAATGATACTGCTTTTTTTGTTTTGTTTTGTTTTTTTCTTTTGTTTTTTTCTTTTTTTACAAACATTGGCTTTGTGTTTTTGAGTTA
>NW_019187834.1:0-128 GCF_002260705.1 Seriola dumerili
CTTGTAGCAACATTATCATCTCTAAGTGATTTCCACAACTTGTATAATTTGAGTCATTTCTACTACACAGAAGCGATTAGGCCACTGACACCAAATTCGACAGAAATTCCACTGGATTTCTACAACCG
>NW_019187835.1:0-105 GCF_002260705.1 Seriola dumerili
ATGACGTTTTATGCCTCACTATACTAAGATGTTTTTATGACTTTTTATGCCTATGACTTTTTTTTGACTTTTTATGCCTATGACGTTTTTTTGACTTTTTATGCC
>NW_019187836.1:0-837 GCF_002260705.1 Seriola dumerili
GCAGGTTGACTTGGACTGTGAAGTTGATGTGACATCTTGGATCACTTGTTTTGGGACAGAGTATCGCCCAGGCCTTCTGGTTTGTTCAAACATAGAGGAGGATTTCCCAGTATTCAGTCAGATAAAAGACATTGTTGCATTTAATGGAGACTATTTTCTTCTAGCAGAAGATTTTGAGACACTTAGTTTTGCAGAGCATTTTCATTCTTTTCATGTCAGACAGGGAAATTCTGAAAATGTTTCCATGCTGAAAGTTGATGAGTTGCTCCTGTTTAAGCCATTTGATCTGCAGACAACGTATGGTTTTGACAGAGATGATCAGTATGTGGTGCCTGTGCATGTTTTTGTATAAGAAATGTGTTAAGTGGTTGCACACTTTTTGTTTTTCATCTTGGCAATTATATTTGCAAAAATTGATTTTACAGGGTTTTTTTTGCACCATGGCTCCTAACGTAAAACATGTTTTATGTCCTTGTAACAAGAGTTGACTGTTCACTTAATAACAAGACAAGATACTTGTTAGGATATATTGTAATAATTATTATTATAAGAATAAAGATGTTATATTTTCAAGAAACTCTTGTGTGGACTATAAATTCCTGAAGTGTTAACAATTTACCTCAAAAGTGTTGGGTGTACACCAGTCATAGAGTACATTCTCACTCTCAGTGTTAAATAATCAGCTCTGCAAAGTGCTACAAATTACTTACTTAGAGTATATATTTTACTCTCTGGGAGTTCTAGGTTTACACTGCAAGTGTCAAAAAGCACTGAAGTAGTGTCTAAAAGTACCAGTGACAGAGTAAAATTGCACTCTCAGGGTTCAAAAGTAACTCT
>NW_019187837.1:0-155 GCF_002260705.1 Seriola dumerili
AATAAGATATGATCCATTGTCAGCAGCAAAAATGTTGACGATATATCAATATTTAAATGAAAATATGTTATTACTATTAATAATAATAATAATAATAATAATTCTAATATTTAAGGCTGTCTATAACCCATTCTGTAGGTTGAGGTGGATCTATT
>NW_019187838.1:0-120 GCF_002260705.1 Seriola dumerili
ATCAAAAATATTTGCAATAAACCATAAACAGTGACATGATGAAAGACATCAGGCAGGTTTTGGCAAAGCTCATAACAACATAGTTAAAAAAGAAAATGATCATATCGAGCTTGACACTAA
>NW_019187839.1:0-124 GCF_002260705.1 Seriola dumerili
CATCCTGAAAAATTTTCACTAATATTCAACTAACATTTGTGTGCGTTTATTTTCAAAATGTTGTTGCAAAACTGCAATTCAGTCGTTTTCGCAACACATTTGCACAAAAAGACTGCACATCAGA
>NW_019187840.1:0-101 GCF_002260705.1 Seriola dumerili
AGAGATATGTAATTTAACATAGAATAAAATAAACAACTTAATGGAGCTTCATTCATTATCACCATTAGTTTACACAAAACCAGCAATTTTACAATTCAAAA
>NW_019187841.1:0-142 GCF_002260705.1 Seriola dumerili
CATACACAAATGAGCAATTCATGGACAGGTCACATCTTACTCTGCTCCGAGCTCCACCTCAGTTCTACCTCTCTGCACGTTTCCTTCAAATCTGTGGTTCTAAAAAAATTTGATTTATGACCCCTTAAAATAAAGTCACAGA
>NW_019187842.1:0-203 GCF_002260705.1 Seriola dumerili
ACTTTCACTGTGTTCACAGAAACTTTGCTCAGATCTTGTCTCTTTGACCTTGAGGGGCTTTTGATGTGGACGATGTTCAGGTTTGATATTTCTTTAAATTATTCCACTGAACTGTACCATGTGATTGTCATTCCTTTATTTAAAATGTAATCTTCTTCACACCACAGGGCCGACCAAAGCAAGGTGTCTCAAACAACAGTGGG
>NW_019187843.1:0-110 GCF_002260705.1 Seriola dumerili
TGGAGCACAAATGGCGCAAATCAAAATCTGAAGCACTCTCCTTTCAGTGAGTTAAAATACAAGCATGCTCTCTCCACTGCTAGAGCAGCCTTCTTCTCTCAGTTAATCAG
>NW_019187844.1:0-240 GCF_002260705.1 Seriola dumerili
CGTCTCCACCCTGTCAGCCATGACAGAACAACATGTGCTGGCTAAACACAACTGTATTGACGCATACTAACCCTGTCACTTAGAAGTCAATAAAACAACGATTCTGACTAAGTAAGTTTTGATTAAATCAGACAAAAGTTTAGGACAGTTTGACAAAAATACAGCTCATGAAAATATTACTTTTATTCTCCAAGACAAGTTTTTTCAATAAATGCAGCAGCAGATGTTGAATGTGTCTTC
>NW_019187845.1:0-612 GCF_002260705.1 Seriola dumerili
TAGAAGATAAATAAAGCTAGGAAACTATTAAAATAAGACAAAAATATAACAAGACATTTTTTTTCTTTTAAAATGATTTACATTATGCACACATAGAGACAAAGAATGTCACAAATCTATTTTTTATCTGCACCTTTCCTCCGCATCTCCTCCATCCACTGATCAACTGGCATGTTGGCTTTTTGGGGACAGTATATGTGTCCATAATACTGACTGTGACCAGTTTCCTTATTACGGGGCTGGCGGCACTGACTACATTTATTCTTTTCAACTGTCCGGGTGTAAGCCCTGCGGGCAGGTGGTGGGGAGGGAAGCGGGCCAGAAGGAGCGATCTGTTGGGCTCCAGGTATTTGTGGGGTTAGAAATATAAATGGAGCGATGACAGGGCTGGGGTTGGGGACAACAGGCAATGTGGCAGATGTAGGTGGAGATGCCGGCTGAGGGAACAACTGCCTCTGAGCTGCAGACTTCCTCTTGACCACTGCCTGTCCTGCTGTACTGTGGGGCAAGTGGTACTGATGCTGGGGGCCAGGGCGTGGGGGTGCAGCTGCGGGGCACACCTGTACAGGTGGGAGAGGCGCAGAAGCAACTGGAATAGAGGCAGGCAAGTTG
>NW_019187845.1:696-970 GCF_002260705.1 Seriola dumerili
GTGCGTAACTGCCCTGTTTTTTGGGGCTCTTGTGAATGTTATACAGCTTGACACAGACGGACTCTACCAGACGACTACAGCCTGGCCACTGGGCTGGGGATCCTGAAGATGCCAAGGAACAACGTGTCGTGCTCTCCACACCTGGTGTAAATTCAGGTCTCTTTCTGGCACACCTGAAGCGTCCTGTGGTAAGGCGGACAGCTCTTGGGCCAGACGACGTGGTGTCGCCCTCATACAAAATAATACGATGACAAGCAAAACAAGAAGACCACTG
>NW_019187846.1:0-893 GCF_002260705.1 Seriola dumerili
CATATCTGACTGAGGCACATCACAAGGTGCATTTAACTTAAAAAAAGAACAATGGCTTTTAGTGCACAAACCCATTACATGTCATAACAGTAATTAACAATCAACAATGAATACTACACGTCCACCACAGTGCACGCTGTTTTAAATCACCACACGTGTGATTGTGATTAGGCATCCCACTTTATGTTGACATGTATGCCACAGTTAATAGTACTTAGTGCGAGAAGTGACATTTTTTATTCTGAACTAGAGCAGTGACATTTGGCTCATAAGATGTCACTGCAATCCGAAGGCACTGGTGAAGAGTACTGTCAGAGAGGGAGCAACGAGAGCTGCTTTTTATTGTGTTCATGTGTGAGAAGCTTGATTCACAAGTATATGTTGATCCAAACACACTCAGAACATGGATCGCTAAGGATTGGATGGATTGGATAAGCATAGCAATTCCTCTCGGAAGATTTTACCGTCAAAAAAACGGACATATATGCACAGTTGTGCAGTATCCCCTCTGTCTGTGGACTCATCTACTGCTATAGACATGATATCAGCTTTCTTCAGTTCTGTCAACAGCGTTTCAAACACATCTGTAGCAAGAATTTCAACCCTGCGAATGTTTGAAGTGTCTGACAGGGGCACATTTTAAATCGCAGATGTTACACTTGTTTTAATTGTGTTGTCATTTACCACTCCATCCACGACGGCAAGCATGCAGTCTTTCAAGGTTTCAGAGTCTGTGAATGGCCTTTTCTTCTTTGCCAAAATCCACGAAACACGAAGGAAGGCTGCTGTGGCTCTTTCTTGTGCTGTACATGTTCGCGCCATAATAGTACTGCTCCGGTTGTAAGATGAAATTTAACTTTGCACTTTTAAAGTTCTCTGCTGAGATCCTTCGG
>NW_019187847.1:0-183 GCF_002260705.1 Seriola dumerili
TGTGTGTATGTGTCCGGATTGGCCTTACAGGTTATTGTAAATTTAATTGATCTAACCAATTGTTGAAAATCAGTTTGGCTGTAGTGGGTGTCCAATGAATGTTATCTTTCTCTGTTGTAAAGGTGTCATGTGGAATTTCTGCTAAAAACGGGAAGTGGGTGGTCATGATGTTGTTGATGAGGG
>NW_019187848.1:0-127 GCF_002260705.1 Seriola dumerili
GCTAGCATATGCTCCTGTTAGCATCGTTAGCACAGCTGGGATTTTTCAGTTTTTTGTGATCTAAACTTTTTTTTAAAAAAGTCAATAGAAATGAAAAAAGGGTGTAAACATGTGTATGTGAATATTT
>NW_019187849.1:0-111 GCF_002260705.1 Seriola dumerili
AAAAACGTCATAGTATAGTAAGGCATAAAATTTCATAACAACGTCATAGTATAGTAAGGCATAAAAACGTTGAAAAAGGTCATAGTATAGTAAGGCATAAAAAAGTCAATA
>NW_019187850.1:0-120 GCF_002260705.1 Seriola dumerili
ATGCTGCTACAGATAGAGTTTCAAATACCAAAAACTATTCATTAATTTATTCAATTCTGGTCGGAACTAGAAAAAAATAAGAGAGAAAACACATATAGAACTTAGTTACAGTGAATCAAT
>NW_019187851.1:0-124 GCF_002260705.1 Seriola dumerili
GTTGAAGCAAGTAAATAAATAATCACCATCTTTTTGGCTTTGTCCGAATCCCTATATATATACCATATAGTGTGTTCACCATGTAATACTATCTGAATGTACAGTGACAATTATTATACCCTAT
>NW_019187852.1:0-230 GCF_002260705.1 Seriola dumerili
ATAACGAGGCTTCGTACTAACGACTATGACCAATTCTACTATGACCAACTCTAGTATTTAGACATAAAGACCTGCCTGTAATAAAAGTCTGTTACATTCTGGGGTTGAAGTAAATAAAGACTAAACTATTGTATATCCGGATGGAGGCTGTGCTCTGTGTCAGAGACTACTTAAGAAAGAGATTCTGTCTTGGGCCCCGGTGGTTCACCTGGTGGAGCACGTGACATTTG
>NW_019187853.1:0-111 GCF_002260705.1 Seriola dumerili
CCACCTGCTGGCCAAACAAGTGAACTGGAGGTGCTGCCAGAAGATCCACACTAACCAGAACTCTACTTGTTACTATTCTAACCATCTGAAATCTGCTTTTGCACCTGGGAT
>NW_019187854.1:0-116 GCF_002260705.1 Seriola dumerili
GTTTTTTGAAAGGTTCATTCTCTCATTTACTTGATTACTTGACGTACTGCATATAAACAGAGTGGCCTATCTTCATCAAACATCTTAAGTGAGCCACATCAACTTTTTCTCTGCTT
>NW_019187855.1:0-102 GCF_002260705.1 Seriola dumerili
TATTTACTTACAGCCATGGTGGGAGGGTTTTTTTGTTTTTTTTTTTTTAAGTGAAATGCTCGTAGAGTAATAGCTCCATGCATATACTAATCCAATGTAGTG
>NW_019187856.1:0-137 GCF_002260705.1 Seriola dumerili
GAGAGAGCAGAAAGCTATTTCAAGGGTGAGGGAGCTAGAGCTAAAGCTGCAGCTGAGGAAGATGCAACTCGAGATTGAGGCAAACGAAAGGAAGCAATTCAGGCAGCATGAGCTACAACGTGAAAAGCTCAAATTTG
>NW_019187857.1:0-234 GCF_002260705.1 Seriola dumerili
AACGTCCTTGTAACTGTTGAAGTCTTCCAGTAGACAAACTGGTTCCTGAGAGCCGTCAGCAGCAGCTTTATGATGAGTCACTGTGTTTCCCTCACCTCAGTGTTTTTATCAGGGACAGTGAGACTTCTTACCTCCTGTAAGAAATCAGCCCACAGTTCGTCCGTGCAGCAGCTCATTGCGACAAAGCATCAACCTCTGAGGCTGACAAATGAAGCCAACACTGAAGAACCAAAA
>NW_019187858.1:0-102 GCF_002260705.1 Seriola dumerili
GGCGACTTTTTTTTGTCAAAAGCGACTAGCAACAAATCTAGCGACTTTTTCTGGTGTTTTGGAGACGTGAAAGCACGTATCGCTCTGCAGTTACTGTCCTCA
>NW_019187859.1:0-202 GCF_002260705.1 Seriola dumerili
GACGCATTTGAGATCCAATCACTCAGACCACATTCAGAGAAGGTCTGGACCACATGTAGCCTCATTTTTTTAGCAGTGTGAACGTGAGTGTGAACCAAAGATATTTTACTATTTCAAATGGATGAAACCTGATTTCATTGTAGAGCTGCACACAAAGCAGTGATTCAATCAACCCCTCCGTACCACTCTCTCTCTCTCTCTC
>NW_019187860.1:0-189 GCF_002260705.1 Seriola dumerili
ATTACATTCAACTTTATTGTCCAACTGTCTCAGTGCAAACAGTATAGGAATGCACATACTCTACTTACAGAGATGAATAAATTACAATGAAGGAGGAAGAAGGAAAGTGCTGGTATTAGACATAATATACTTAATAAACACCTGGATATAAATGTGTACAAGGTGCAGGTCAGATGTGTACAGTATAAA
>NW_019187861.1:0-114 GCF_002260705.1 Seriola dumerili
ATGCCTTACCATACAATGTGATTTTTATACCTTAGTATATGATGTCTTTAAGACTTTTCATGCCCCACTATACTGTGACTTTTTTTTTTACTTTTTATGCCTTACCATACTATG
>NW_019187862.1:0-135 GCF_002260705.1 Seriola dumerili
TTGTCCAGTCATTCTTACATACAACACAGTGGATTGTGAATTATGGTCAATAAACTGAATTAAAAATCACATTTCTTCTTATTAAATATTATTATTTTACTTTTCAGTGGCTCATCTTCTGAAGTTATATACTTT
>NW_019187863.1:0-461 GCF_002260705.1 Seriola dumerili
TCACCCTTCACCCCGGGAGCAGCTTTCAAGTCACTGCCCTTAGTGTTCATGTACATATTGCATATCTCTGTCTTAACACTAAGATTGTTCCACAATATAAATTGACCAGTCTAATGTTATATGGATTTAGTACACAGTGAATAAGAGAGCAGATAAGGAAATTCAGACCTCTGCTGCCCGGGAGCTGACCAGTTCCAGAAGGAGAGAACACATCACACCAAGTCCTTACATTGGTTATCTATCAGCTTCCATATTGATTTATTTTTAAAGCACTTCATGGTGGTGCACCAGCATAAAACAACACTATGCTCCCATTTTTCATGAAATAAAAGTTGAAATAATAGCAGAGGAAGATTTTCTTCTACACAAACAGGGGGTTTATTTCTCTTCAATCTTCTTCACAGATGTGTTTCAATCTGTGTGCAGGATCATCCCTCCACCTGACAGGTGTGTCATATCAA
>NW_019187864.1:0-219 GCF_002260705.1 Seriola dumerili
TGCAGCTGTTACCCGGGAGGAGCTTTATCAACGAAGCCTTGAGGTGAATGCGATGGCCATCGAGTCGTTAGTGCTCCAGGTTCAATGAAAACATGCGGCCGAGCAGAGGGAGCAACACCTGCTACAAGAACTTCAAATTACAAAGCAGAAGTTTGCCACTGCCATCCAGCAGCCGGACATTGCCCAGGTATCCACCCTTTTTGCTCATGATGGTAAGTG
>NW_019187865.1:0-818 GCF_002260705.1 Seriola dumerili
AAAAAAAAAAAAAAATGAAACGCAGAACAATCATTTCATCAAAAGATATTCAGGACATTATTCTGAGATAAATCCTCTTCAAATGCATGTATGAAAACTTCCAGTTAAAAATGCATCCACTGTGTAGCCTGTGCGTTCTGTATATGAGCTCAGTTATTCTGTGTCATGGAGATGAACACGGGCCTCACTGCTGTCATTTGAGAAGGACTGACCATCCACCCATGTCTATGACTGAATGAGTAATAAATCCAACAGGTTTTAACGATACCTTTTTTTCTGTACCAATTTTATAAAATCCATTTTAACAAATAAATAAATAAATGTATAATTAAATAAATACATAATGAAATCATTACAATACATATTAAGGTACAAATTTGGTTTTAGTTTTCAGCTCGGTCTCTTTACACACTTTAACGTCTTCAAGTTAAAACTCTTTCGCTATCGAAATTTGGTATTGATTGACAAGGCAATTTTTTGATGCTCGATACTATAAAAACTAATTTGGTCGATCCGTAGAAGTATCAGAGATCGATATCCAGCCCTTTTCCAAACAAGACTTAGAGTTTGAGTTTCTGGTTATCATCTAAACTGCTTTCCTCTGAGGCAGGTAAAACTGTACGTGAATGCACAGCTGTATTACAGATGTTTAGAAAAGGCAGCTGCCTTTGTTGTCATCTTCAGATACGTTTTGGATAACCTGGGGGTTTGTTTAATACCTGTCTCTTCGTGTGACTGCTTGTGTTCAACATCACAGTCATTAAATTGATGGTTAAAATTACACAAATATGTGATGTGTTGGCTTGTAATTGATACTT
>NW_019187866.1:0-129 GCF_002260705.1 Seriola dumerili
AGTATGGAATAAAAAAGCATAAAAACGTCATAGTTTAGCAAGTCATAAAAAGTCAAAAAAACAACGTCATATAGTATGGAATAAAAAGTAATAAAAACATCATAGTATAGTATGGAATAAAAAAGCATA
>NW_019187867.1:0-100 GCF_002260705.1 Seriola dumerili
CTGACTGTCTCCAGCATGGAAAAAGTTCAACTTTACTGCCGTGTGTATGCTAGTAATGATGATAATAATAATAATAAATAATAAATTATTATTATTATAT
>NW_019187868.1:0-206 GCF_002260705.1 Seriola dumerili
AAAGACAAAACAAATATAGATTAGAAAAAGAACTGCAGCTGGAGTATTAATGATGAATGTGTTTAATTGTTTAATGTTCATCTTTAACCTCTACCTACATGTAGGACTATGTTTGCAAATGTAAGTGTGACTCCAGGGAGTCCAGCACAGGAAGTGCAAATCACAGCAGAACCTGTCATCTATGTGGACAAAGACAACAACAACAA
>NW_019187869.1:0-147 GCF_002260705.1 Seriola dumerili
TTTTCGGTCGTTTAAAAACTAACTCCTCAGTAGTATAAGTCCCAGTTACAGTGTCCCCACCAAGCAGCAACCTCCGGGGTTGAAACATGACGCCAACATGGAAGTGGAAAAAACTGCAGTTCCTCAAATGGCCACATGAAGCTGGCT
>NW_019187870.1:0-147 GCF_002260705.1 Seriola dumerili
TATTATAACTGACAGTGTGAAAGTAACATTAAGGAAACCTGTAAACTTCACCTTCTTTATAAGTTACTTTCTAGTGTCTGTGAAAGACACTCATCTACATGTTCACCCTCAGCAGAGGAAGAAAAGACCCAGTAACATCAATACAGG
>NW_019187871.1:0-123 GCF_002260705.1 Seriola dumerili
GAGGAAAAAGTGGCAGCCATTAAAGGAGGGGCGGGGGGGGACAGGCTGATGTGGAAACAGCTGGAGAGGACAGAAGGCTCTGTTTGGGGTCAACGACCTCCGTGAAGAGGAGCGACAGGTGTA
>NW_019187872.1:0-161 GCF_002260705.1 Seriola dumerili
GTGAATTCATCCTCCGCTGAAAATAGTCCCAAACACATGTACACACACATCTATTTATTTCTTCCTGTTTGTTTGTTTGTGTTTTAAGAAAAACTTTATACTTGAGAGTTTTTTTTAAATAGTCAGTAGGAACCAATGAGCTGAGAGACACAGACAGAAGG
>NW_019187873.1:0-139 GCF_002260705.1 Seriola dumerili
TTTCTTGATTGCACTGTAACAAGATGAATGGGTGAGAAATTCTGGTGGAAGCCAGGATTTTATTTATTCATCCATTTTTCCCAATTTAAATAGAAATGCTGTTTCAAACTATTCTACATACTATAAGAATAACATTCTG
>NW_019187874.1:0-151 GCF_002260705.1 Seriola dumerili
GTAGGATTGTTACCTTATAGACAGAACAATAATGACAGACAGAGAGATGGACAGCAATAGATAACAGACACCGATACATTAAAAATAAATTGAATTTAAATCTATGTCTGTATTGAAATGTGTGATTTGAGATGAGCAGTAAAACTTTGTA
>NW_019187875.1:0-196 GCF_002260705.1 Seriola dumerili
ATATCTTGTATGATTTGACACCTATATCACTCAGGGAGAAAACAAAGACATTTCATTGCCAGTAATGTTGGCCCTAGTGGAAATGGCAGCCATTTTGAGTTTTTGAGTGGCTAAAAGAGCAATACCCAAGGAGGATTTGTGCCAAGCTTAGTACTTGTATTCAGATTTCCCTGAAATGTACAGTTATCTGCTGCTC
>NW_019187876.1:0-118 GCF_002260705.1 Seriola dumerili
AATAATTTATCTCATCTCCAGATTCTATTATTTCAACTTTGTCTTTCCTTATTTGTAGAATATACAGCAAAAGTTCAGTGTGTGACACAAGAGCGACTCAAACAACAACAACAACAAC
>NW_019187877.1:0-120 GCF_002260705.1 Seriola dumerili
TTTTTTTTTTTGGTGGCCCACCATGGACCATGATACGAGAGCCTTTGTCCGTGCCTGTACTATCTGTGCCAGAGGGAAATCCACACACACCACCTGCTGGATTGCTCAGACCTCTCCCTA
>NW_019187878.1:0-129 GCF_002260705.1 Seriola dumerili
TGTTTTAAACACTCAGGTGCCACTGTATTTGGTACAACCGCACACAGTCCAATAAAACTCATCATATATTATACCTTTGGAAAGATTATAATATTCAAGTCTTTTGACACTGTCAGGGAGGAGTTCATT
>NW_019187879.1:0-160 GCF_002260705.1 Seriola dumerili
GCAGAAGAAAGAAGCAGTTACTGACACAGGAAACTTGATATGTGAACTGTACAGCTATTAATATTTTCTCTGGTAGAGGAACTAACTTCTTCAACAAGTTCTCATGTTCAGTGATAAGAACTTAAATGGTAAATTTTCATTGTTGCTGTTGTAACATAGC
>NW_019187880.1:0-114 GCF_002260705.1 Seriola dumerili
GTATAGTAAGGCATAAAAATGTCATAAAAATGACATGATATAGTACATCAGAAAAATGTCATAAAAATGACAACATTTAATAAGGCATAAAAAGGCCATAGTATAGTAAGGCAT
>NW_019187881.1:0-111 GCF_002260705.1 Seriola dumerili
TATGACTTTTTATGCCATACTATACTCTGTCGTTTTTATCACTTTTTATGACTTACTATACTACATCAATTTTTATGATTTTTTATGCCTTACTATAGTATGACGTTTTTA
>NW_019187882.1:0-189 GCF_002260705.1 Seriola dumerili
CCTCCTCCTCCTCCTCCTCCTCCAGCCGACCAGCCTCTGTCTGCATTTGGACTCCGATTCTTCCCATCATCCTTATTCCCTCTCAAGCCCTGGATCAGGTCCTCCACACCACAAGACCTCCATCCTTCATTCCTTCCCACGCATTCTCCATCACCTGGCCTCTGTTGCTAACGCCCCCCCCCCCCCCCC
>NW_019187883.1:0-151 GCF_002260705.1 Seriola dumerili
ACTGCACAGCGAAGGGCTCTCTGGCAAACACATCTCTCCGCTCCTCTTCATACTGGAAGGAGTGGATCAGCTTCACCTCCCTCTCTCTGAGACACACAGATGCAATGTGTTTGGATGTGTATCCTTAATCTATTAAATAAAGCAATTGGTA
>NW_019187884.1:0-123 GCF_002260705.1 Seriola dumerili
CACATCGGAAAACCTGAGTAAATACCAGCGCTGCAAAACACAGTCAGTACGAAACAAGTTCTGATGAAGCTGACAACTTGCACCCAACTTTATGAAGTGCATCTAACTAACACTAATATAGTC
>NW_019187885.1:0-3444 GCF_002260705.1 Seriola dumerili
TCTGGACTCAATCTGATGTCAGAAGAACAATCAACCTCCTGGAAGTCTAAACTGTTCAGAAACAAACCTGGACCAACACTCTTCTACCAGAGAGCTGTGGACGAGGCCTTACAGAGTCCAAATGGACACCTGGACTTGTTCCTCCGCTTCCTCCTGGGTCTTTCACTGCAGACCAATCAGACTCTCCTACGAGATCTGATGTCACAGACAGGAAGTGGCTCACAGACCAATCAGGAAACAGTCCAGTACATCAAGAAGAAGATTGAAGAGACTCCCTCTGCAGAGAAAAGCATCAACCTGTTCCACTGTCTGAATGAACTGAATGATCGTTCTCTAGTGGAGCAGATCCAACAGTCCCTGAGATCAGGAAGTCTCTCCACAGATAAACTGTCTCCTGCTCAATGGTCAGCTCTGGGCTTCATCTTACTGTCCTCAGAAGAAGATCTGGACGTGTTTGACCTGAAGAAATACTCTGCTTCAGAGGAGGCTCTTCTGAAGCTGCTGCCAGTGGTCAAAGCCTCCAACAAAGCTCTGTAAGTCCACAGATATTTGGATTCATGGAAAAGGTTTCTGTTATATTTTAAGATGAGAGAAAAACAAATGAATTAATCAACATGAAATATTTCTCCACATTGACAGATGTCACAGATCACAGTACAGCTGGCCTTTAGTCATCGGCCCACCAGCAGCAGTAGTTGGTCCTTAAGGAAAACTGTCAGTTTCACAGTTTTCATCAGAAGTTTTACATCATTTTTAATCATAACTATTGAATTTATCATTTTTAATACAGTGTTCATTTAAATCCAAACACATATGACTCTGTTATATTGAATACTGCCCTGATATGAAGTCATGCATGTAAACCGCAGCTCTGTGCCTCATTCTACAACATGTGGTTAAAACAGCACATGGTGCTGGAGTGAACACCAGAAACAGATCAATACTATAGTCCACCTTACTGAAATAAATCAAGTCGCCATAGAACTAAATCAGTTTTAATGCCACAGCTTCAGCAGACACGACCAGAACAGGTTTGATGGGAACAATTACATCTCTCTGATACAATCCTAAAACCAAGAATCGTGTAAATCATATTTATTTTTAAATGAATTAAAGAGGAAACAGATGAAACATGTAGAAAACAGAAAGTCCTGAGTTTGATTCGTGCCTGAAAAATATGTTCCTCCCTCTGAACATTGCTGAAAGAAGTTGGTTGGTCCTTGGCTGAAGCTAACTGCCTCTGTCTTGAGTGGTGTGTTTAAACAGCCTCTCTCATCTCTTTATTTCTTCTTCTCCATTTCATCAGGAATTTAAATTTTCACTGTTGAAAAACTTTCAGTGATTTTCTTCTTCTTCAGCTTCATATAAAACGTACAGGTATAAACTCTCCAGCTTGTTTAGAATAGAGCATCAAATACTCAAAATATGAGAAGAGATTACACATCACCAAAAACATAAAGTGTGATTTTATTTGAGTACTAATGTTATTTCTGTTCTTGTTCATATCATCTCTTCAGACTGAGTGTCTGTAACCTCTCAGAAAGAAGCTGTGAAGCTCTGTCCTCAGTCCTCAGCTCCCAGTCCTCCAGTCTGAGACACCTGCACCTGAGTAACAACAACCTGCAGGATTCAGGAGTGAAGCTGATCTCTGCTGGACTGGAGAGTCCACACTGTGCACTGGAGACTCTCAGGTCAGGTCAACCTGTTCAGATATGGTCAATGTTCTAATCCTGATCAATAACAGATAAACCTGTGCATGCTCCTTCTGTTTATTATTATAGAACAAGTTCTAGTCGTTTATTCACTGATCAGTTTTTCAATATTTGAATCAGATACTTTCTTCTAGCAAAAATTGATCGCCAGCAATCTGCTCTAGAACAGTACAGACTGTTTCATACCTTAGTGATGGGATGTACCTCGGCATCATTTGCTGTAATTTACAGTAATTCCTCTGAGTCAGCCTTTCTCAAAGAGTGGTCAGTGGTCCGCCAGTAAATTAGTTAAAATATCATTTTATCATCATTTTTAAATTCAGTGTTTCTCAGACTGTCTGCAAGTGACCACAAAACCTAGTAATGAGTATTATACATTTGTTGTTTTCAATATTAAATAAACTCACATGTAAATTCAAACATTATTATTTTAACTGGTTGTTTTACAGTGCCGTTGTTCTTCACTGTAACAGGCCGTTTTGCGACTCTGCCGACTCACGTAGCTTCAACAGTTCATAGTTTGTTTTATATTTTATGATTTACATCAACAAAGATCAGTGACACATTTGAAAGGAAATGTGGATAAAGCTAACAGTTAGCTGCCCTGTGACTGAGCTAAATTTCACCAGTTATCAGCCTGTCAATTATCAAACACTGACAACAGACATGATCCTGTAGATGTGGATTAAGACCAGGTCAGTTCAAAGAGAATCAAATGAAACCTCCGACACAACAGACAAGTGTTAGGTTTTACTAGTGATGTAGTCACCACGACTGAGACTCGTAGTGAGTTTGATGACATCTGCCCAACGTTCATACGTGTATGATAAATTTGATGCTACATAAACAGCACCACTTGTTGCTGTGGAGTGTGTGAGCAGTGATGTTGATAGGTTTTCAATGTAGTGAGTCCTCGGGATGCACAGGTGGTGATTTGAGTGGGTCCCTGGGAAATTCAATGGGTCCCAAATAAAAAAAATGTATTTCTTATATTCTTCAAATGAAAAAAAATGTTGTCTGTAGTACCAAAATAAATTATCAATAAAAGTGCTGATTTTAACACATAAACAAAACATTCTCATCACCATGACAGAGTCAACAAATAAATTGTCACCAAAATAAGACCAAAATCTTCTTGTCTGAACATCAACTAAATCAAATGAACTGAGTCAATCACTGTGAAACTTTTAGCACACAAATGAAACTAACACAGTGGAAAGTCTGTTAAAGTATTTTTCATCACCGCCACCGGAGTATGTTTTATTTATTTCATTACAGCACGTCCCCTAGACGTTAAAACATTGTCGACATGAGTGAACACAGCATGGAGCAGTGGAAACATGAGTTTATTTACTACTATGAAGTTCGTATCTTTAATTGTTGAAATGAAATCCGCGGTGACTGGCTAATTGTTGTGGTAGTGGCTAAACTAGCATGTCGCGATACTGTACACGGGGGATCACGTCTGCGCGGAGGAGATGTGCAGAGGGTTGAAACAGCGCTTGCCTGGTCTGCTGACAGCGAAGTTACTTTTGCTAGTTACTGTGATTTTAAACACGAGTTGTTGTTCACAATGTTTCGTTTTTCATGGGAAAAATGAGTTGCGTCCCTGGGACGCATGGACAGTGAGTTTACTGCGTCCTTTCAGATTTTAATGTGTCAGGGACGCAGGACGCGGACCTAGCAACATCACTGTGTGAGACACAGCGTTTGCAGACAAATAAAACTCTGT
>NW_019187886.1:0-173 GCF_002260705.1 Seriola dumerili
CAGGCAGGGGAGGGGCGAGGTGGGGGCTCTATTGACCGGAGGATGTGTGTGAGCAGGATCCCAACCTCCTTTCCCACACTCTCTTTCCCATTTATTACATATTCTCCTAAAGGGGTGAGTGAAAGAGGAGGAGGAGGATGGTAGTGGTGGTGGTGGAGGGAGGGAGGGGGGGG
>NW_019187887.1:0-122 GCF_002260705.1 Seriola dumerili
GGTAAGAAGAAGGGTGGCTCCTTCCAGACTGTATCTGCTCTTTTCAGAGTAGGTATTGTTTCACAACATTATTTCAACGGTTAAAAACCTCATATTAATATCATGTTTGACCTATTATCTTA
>NW_019187888.1:0-133 GCF_002260705.1 Seriola dumerili
CATAAAAACGGCATAAAACGTCATGGTATAGTAAGGTATGAAAATATCTCAAAAACATCATAGTATAGCAAGGTATGAAAAGGTCAAAAAATGGCATAGTATAGTAAATCATAAAACGTCATACTAAAGTAAG
>NW_019187889.1:0-150 GCF_002260705.1 Seriola dumerili
TTTGCAAAAAGTTGCTTAATTATAAACGCAGCAGATACAAAGCAACATTATCGTCCTAATGGAGCTGTAACATCAAAATAATACACTGAAAGACACTGAAACAACTGGTAGTGCTGCAGACTTGGTCACTACAAGCAACCCCATTCACAG
>NW_019187890.1:0-125 GCF_002260705.1 Seriola dumerili
CCAAACTTGATGTAGTGGTAAATACTAGAACACGGTGAATTCTGACTTTGACACTGACTTCTCGCCAGAGACAAATCATCTTTTAGGCTCTTTTGCAATTCATTTCTTTTCAACTGGTCAATTTC
>NW_019187891.1:0-103 GCF_002260705.1 Seriola dumerili
CCCACACACATGCATTCATGCAAAAATATATGTCAGACATACATAAAGCACAATACACAATCACACATGCTGATGCACATCCTGTTCAGTCATTCTGAACTAA
>NW_019187892.1:0-290 GCF_002260705.1 Seriola dumerili
ACAGACACTGAGCCACATGCAGTAACTACTCATACTAGTCATTTATTTATTGTCTCTATGAAACATTGACTAGCAGTGAGAGGGTTGCTGATTCATGTAACGTCATGTGACGAGGGGAGCTGTAATAAGCTGCAGCTTTTCAGCCAGTATTGTTCTACTTTATTTCTATGTGTATTTACTATGTATGAATATTAATAAGGACCAGAATAAACTGAAGTGATTTTAGAGGATCTGTGGCATTCAGAGATTTAGTTTCACTTAGGATTCTCTCCCTGTCACTTATATACAGT
>NW_019187893.1:0-263 GCF_002260705.1 Seriola dumerili
ACCACATTTTTCCTTTAGTAAAATTAAAAACACCATTGGTAAACTGGCTTATAAGCCACATCAAGATAATTGGAGATTCTTCATTGCTCAAAAAAATGTGGTTGGCTATACATTATTCTTTATGGCTATACATTATTCTCTTATGTCAGAAACCTACCATGACTTTCCAGTTAGTATTTAGCAGTTAGTAATGTTGTGCTTCGTGTTTTCCTATATGCAGGTCTGCAGACACGCTATTCACAAATTGCGCGTCAAGGGTTAGG
>NW_019187894.1:0-137 GCF_002260705.1 Seriola dumerili
AAGTAGCTACTTTCTGTAGAAGGGAGTCGCCAGTATTGCGTGGCGAGTGGCGTTGAAGTGACTGCTGGTTAAGATGTAGTGTTAATGGGCTGTGTTTCAGTCACGGTTTTATACTTGTTCCTTTATCTGACAATAGA
>NW_019187895.1:0-549 GCF_002260705.1 Seriola dumerili
AAACATTATTATTTGAACTGGTTGTTTTACAGTGCTGTTCTTCTTCACTGTAACAGGTGACTGCCAACTCGCGTATCTTCACCAGTTTATAGTTTATGTTTTATATTTTATGATTTACATCAACGAAGATCAGTGAGACATTTGAAAGGAAATGTGGATGAAACTAACAGTTAGCTGCCCTGTGACTGAGCTAAATTTCACCAGTTATCAGCCTGTCAATTATCAAACACTGACAATGGACAAGATCCTGTGGATGTGGATTAAGACCAGGTCAGTTGAAAGAGAATCAAATGAAACCTCCGACACAACAGACAAGTGTTGGGTTTTACTAGTGATGTAGTCACCACGACTGAGACTCGTGGGTGCGTTTGATGACATCTGCCCAACGTTCATACGTGTATGATAAATTTGATGCTACATAAACAGCACCACTTGTTGCCGTGGAGTGTGTGAGACACAGCGTTTGCAGACAAATAAAACTCTGTTATAACATGGAGCAACCCGATGACCGACTGGTTAGGGTGCATATACACTGGGACTCCAGTTCAG
>NW_019187896.1:0-181 GCF_002260705.1 Seriola dumerili
GCTGCTGATATTATGTGCCATTCATACTCTTATCAACATACTTTTTCTCTGTCAACATCCTAGCATAACATGTATCCCTTATACCACCAACATAAAACATCAACAGTTTGAACGCCCTGAACAACTTACCCCCCCACCCCTCTGAACTTGACAGGCTTCCACAACTGAAACCCGTTTCAAA
>NW_019187897.1:0-136 GCF_002260705.1 Seriola dumerili
GTATTTAAAGTCAGTCGTATACAGGGTGAACAGGAATGGTGCCAGAACAGTCCACTGTGGGGCCCAAATGCTGCTCATCACTGTCCATGAGACACATTTACCCAGCCTGACGTACTGTGGTCATCTTGTCAGGTAA
>NW_019187898.1:0-117 GCF_002260705.1 Seriola dumerili
CCCTCTGGCCCATCAAATTTCAGATATGATAACAAATACTAGTCAGAGCCAAAAGCCTTAAAAGAGCTATATATTTATATTTTTGCTAGTGCTACATAGCTAGTGTTAGCATTAACA
>NW_019187899.1:0-1835 GCF_002260705.1 Seriola dumerili
TGGACTGCTTTGCCAAATTTGGTGCCCTCTCAGGATATAAAGTCAATGTTAATAAAACCAAAGCCTTGGCCCTGAACTCGTTTGTCACACACCAGATGAAAGCAGCATTTTCGTTCAAATGGCCAAAGGATGGTATTTCCTACCTGGGAACCACTATAACACAAAACTTGGATAAGTTATATAGGGCAAACTACAATTAATTAATTGACAAGATATCCGCTGATCTTAACAGATGGGCTGTGCTGCCCCTCACTATCTCAGGCAGAATAGAGAGCATTAGGATGAATGTGCTACCTAGGTTGTTGTTTCTTTTTCAGATGCTGCCCCTCGCACCACCAAAAAACATGTTCACTATTTTAGACCGCCTCATCTCCAGATTTATCTGGCAGGGAAGGCGCCCTCGGGTAAGATACAAAACTCTGCAGTTATCTAAACAACATGGAGGGTGGGGACTCCCTCACCTTAGACATTATTGGTTGGCCTGCCAGCTAAGGGCTTTGACAATTTGGATTTCAGATAAGACGGACACAAGGTGGTTGGAAATTGAGAAGTCATTCTGCACTCTAACACCTTTATCTAAGGTTCCATTCACTGAAAATAAATCCCTAGAAGAGACTCTGGGTAGATGGTCAAAAACTACTCTGGAAGCATGGAGAGAGGTGCAGAAGAATTTGGGCCTCCCTTGCGATGTGTCAGTCTTGTCGGGTGTGGCTCATTTAAAGGGTTTTATACCTCTAAAATTGGATGCAGGATACAAAAGATGGGGACATCTAAACCTTAACTACATCCACCAGCTCATTGAGGATCAGGAATTGAAGACATTTGAACAGTTGATGAATGAATTCGGCCTGCCAAGATCGGATTTCTAGGTATCTTCAGATAAGAAGTTATTTGTTTAAGCACCCAGACTGGAACCGCATTAAAAAATTGGACTCACCTATTGAGCAATACCTGACAAAAATTCAAAATGGAAAGTACATAGGGAGACCAATATCTAATGTATACCGAATACTATCAGCCATGAAACAAGAAAACACCCTACACATCAAACAAAAATGGGAAGCAGAGCTCGAAACAGAAATAAGGGAGGAGGTTTGGGATAATATTGCATCAGAAATGCACAAAGTCACTAATGCAAACCTATGGAGAGAGTTCCAGTGGAAAATAGTCCATAGATTCTTCAGAAGCCCTCGAATCTTGGCCAAAATAGACCCCAATCGAACAAGTGAATGTTGGAGGGAGTGTGGGGAGGTGTCTGCAGACCACACACATATATTTTGGAAGTGCCCTCTATTGGACAACTTTTGGTGTGAGATATTAGACTTATTGGACAAAGTATTTGTTTTTTCTCTACCCAGGGACCCACTACTGACCATTCTTGGGGTCGTCCCTGAAGCAGGGATGAGCAGGAAAAAGATATACCTGCTGCATATATTGTTCGCAGCAGCCAAGAAGGCAATAACCCTGAACTGGCTTAAAAAAGACCCTCCAACATTACTCACATTTCAGACAGTAGTTAAAAGAATTTTTACAATGGAAAAGATAACATATATGTTGAGATTACAAAATGCACAATTTACAGACCGATGGGCGCCTTGGTTGGAAGTGGTGGGGGACGACTGGTGATGAGCAAGTGTGGAAAAAAGAAAGGAAAAGAAAAACCTATATCTTACCAATTTGCATGTCAGGTGATTTGCTGGAGATTAGATGGGAATCCGCGGCTGCTGTTGTCCTATGTTAACTTTGGTGTGTATACTATCTTTTATAGCCCGTCGGGCTTGTTCACTTAATTGTGGTCTTTTTGTTTGTTTTTTTGTTTGTTTTTTATTGGGTAA
>NW_019187900.1:0-160 GCF_002260705.1 Seriola dumerili
ATGACACTTGCACGTTTTTCAGTTCACAAACGCACACAGCTCAGGCCTGCGGTCTCGGGTCTGCAGCCACACGACGCCAGAAGTGAAGAAGAGAGAGCTGTTCCGGATTGTGCGCAATGCGCATGCGCGAGGAGAACCTCCCACAACTTTCAAACTGAGC
>NW_019187901.1:0-114 GCF_002260705.1 Seriola dumerili
TGAAGCTGGAACTGCTGCTGAAGGGGGTCCTACAAAGAATTGGACTAAAGGTCTGAAGAGTTTTATCAATGGTAGATTGAAGTTTTTGATTTTTGAAACATTTCCAAAAAAATT
>NW_019187902.1:0-136 GCF_002260705.1 Seriola dumerili
TCTACTGCAGTTAGCATGCTAACTAGCAAGCCACGGCCCAGTCACTTTCCGATACTGAGTCGCTGTAGCATCCAGGCTTCCCTGATGAAGTAGTTGCTCAGAGGACATATTATAACCTCTTGTTTTGTAAATGCAA
>NW_019187903.1:0-175 GCF_002260705.1 Seriola dumerili
CATGCCATTTTATACTTGTACTTAATGACAATTATTTGACTAATAAAATTTGATTTTATACACAAAACGTTAAATTTCTATATAGATTGAGCTTCCTCATGGGACATAAATCAGCTGTACACAGTCATGCATCTGTAATAATAATACAGTGACGTCATTTAAACACATCAGGGGG
>NW_019187904.1:0-134 GCF_002260705.1 Seriola dumerili
TATATATATATATATACACACACATACACATACATACATACACACATACATATATATATATATATATATACACAGACAGGAATTCAAAAAAAATTGAATACTGTGAAGAAATCACCATTTACTTCTCAGTTTTT
>NW_019187905.1:0-130 GCF_002260705.1 Seriola dumerili
CTCAGGCATTAACCCTCCATTAAGTTAACAACAAGACTAAGTCAAAATATGCATGAACCTATGGTCTAATCCTGAATTTATAGCTGCGACATCATCTGACAAAATCACCAAACACATAAACTAAAGACAA
>NW_019187906.1:0-148 GCF_002260705.1 Seriola dumerili
CACCAGCTTTAATATGTATGAGGGAAGCTCGGGATCCAGGGACTCTCTGGCTGTAAACTTTGCGTTAATCTTCTCGTAGTCTTCACAGTAACGTGTTAATGCATCGGCTGCTGTGAGGTTGTTTCTGTTAAATTATTGCTGTTTCCTT
>NW_019187907.1:0-111 GCF_002260705.1 Seriola dumerili
CACACACACACACACACACACACACACACAGGTGTTTCTCAGGTGTGTTCAGAGTCTTGTCTTAACTGATCCAATGGTTGGTGGGGTGTGTGTGTGTGTGTGTGTGTGTGT
>NW_019187908.1:0-150 GCF_002260705.1 Seriola dumerili
CCCTGCAACTGCATCACCAGTTAATATTAGAGCTGCAACTATTAGTCAATTAATCAATTAGTCTGTTGACAGAAAAATATTTTGATGATTAATTCAATCATTTTAGTCAGTTTGAAGCAGAAATACCAAATCTTTGATGTTTCAGCTCCT
>NW_019187909.1:0-113 GCF_002260705.1 Seriola dumerili
TGTTTTATGTAAATTGTTTTCATTGCTATGCACATTCACCAAAAGAGCTGTGTTGTGACTGTAGTTTCCTTAAGCAGCCACAAGGGGGCGCTTCCTGTTTAGACAGTGCAGGA
>NW_019187910.1:0-264 GCF_002260705.1 Seriola dumerili
AGTCTTTATATACAGAGATGAGCAACTTATAACTTCACAGAGAAAAAGGAGAAAAAGTGTTCAGAAAGAAAACAGGCAGTCCACTCCTACTAGCTCTGTAAAATATTAAAGCACGAAGACGTATGGCGGTGACAAGTGTCGCCTATTGGGACTGGTGAAAGAAGTGGCTCTCCCCTTAGCTGCTTGGTCACGCCATCTTCCTCTTTAGATCTTGGTGGCCAGGACAGGAGCCAATCAGCTGCCACCGTGAAAGCTGCGCCCCAA
>NW_019187911.1:0-234 GCF_002260705.1 Seriola dumerili
AAGACTTAATTGACTGCAATGGGCAACTTATCAACTATGAAACATTTCTTAATGAGAAAGCTTTCCGATAAAATCCATAACCAATGGAATATTAGAATTAATGAAAAGCTTTAAAAAGCAACTTGAGGCTCCTAGACCCACATCCACGCTTTATATTAAAGGTACTGACATCATGAACAAAAGAAACGCACCAATAAACATATTAGAAAAATTCTCTACAACACGAAAATAACT
>NW_019187912.1:0-489 GCF_002260705.1 Seriola dumerili
GATATTAGTTCCTTTAGAGCTCATCTGATCAATAATCAATGTTAATGGAAACATCATGAGAAAGTAACCATTCTTAATAACACATCAGCATGTGACGCACACACACACACACACACGCACACACACACACACACACACACACAAAAAGCACAAAGCTCCTTTTCCACACAGGCTGCACTGAATGTCTAGTTAATGCAAATGTTGACAGTGACCTCACCAGCTGTTTGAGCTGGAGAAACTAGTTCATTGTGAATGTTTTGATGGATGGAGTTTCTTCAGAGGAAACTTTAGACGGGTAAAGATGGCCGTCATTACATTCATGTTTAATATGCTTTTGTTTTTGATGTGTGTGAGCAGGAAAAGAAACTGATGAACTGTACAGACAATATTTAACCATGGTGAAATTATAGGATATGGTCTGTAATGGACATGGACAAATGGAGGATGTCTTTATCTCTGATGTCCCTCCACAATAAAGCTCCAGAGAAA
>NW_019187913.1:0-169 GCF_002260705.1 Seriola dumerili
ATTGAACTTGTATGCACGTGATTTTTGTTTCTGCTCATGTCAGAGTGAAGCGGCCATTAAAGTTTTTAGGCCTCACCGCACCCCAGTTTCAAATCAGGCCTGCAACAGGGTTAAATCTGATGATTAAGAAGTGAATGTGTGTGTGGGCCCACAGGTATACATCGAGTGA
>NW_019187914.1:0-500 GCF_002260705.1 Seriola dumerili
ACATGGTTGCATAGTATCGTTTCCATTGTTTTGTTTTTTATTTATTTATTTTTTTTTTATGAATGTTAATTTGATACTACACTAAGTCAAATATGTTGTAAGTGAAAACTTACCTGACAATAAACCTTATTTGCTGAGTCTGCTTTTGTGATGTCATCATCCCTTCCTCATGCTATAGCCTGCCCATGTGTCCTGCAGTATCCCCCTTCCNAGTATCCCCCTTCCTTAATAAATCTGCAAGTGTATGGAGGTTACAAGTATTCAGATTCTATTTTTACACCTGAATTTAAATTCTACTTGTTACCTCAGTGTCACACATTTTTGAATTTTGAGTACCAAATTGTAGTTTTGTGCTTTGCATGTTCAGACATTGACAGAAGCTCTAACTCTTCCAGTGTCTTTGTGTTGCCTCAACACTGTATGTGTGTGTGTGTGTATGTGTGTATATGTGTATATATGTAATATATATATTAATCTCCTACAAATTCTTCACATGATGT
>NW_019187915.1:0-100 GCF_002260705.1 Seriola dumerili
TACACGGTGGGAACGCCTGGTCAGTAGAGGGCGCTGTGTTTACACGGTCTCGGTAGTTGACGCCGCTCAGTAGCGGAGTGAGCAAGACGTCAGACAGTAG
>NW_019187916.1:0-151 GCF_002260705.1 Seriola dumerili
GTGAGTACTTCATCATGTTAGCTCAGTATAATACTCTTGTCTTTTCAGGTCAAATCACATTTAGACATGTTGTTGTGACGCAGCTGATGTTTTACATTCAAGAAGTTAGTCAGTAAAACTACAGGAAAATGATCCAGATGTGTCGGACGTA
>NW_019187917.1:0-1595 GCF_002260705.1 Seriola dumerili
TTGCAGACACAGAGACAGCTTCTAACGACAAAAGCAGAATTTTAAGCACTGAGAAGAGAATGATTTAACAGCGTTATTGAACATAATTGCATGCTCAGGTGTAACTGATAACTTTAGGACATGTAAGCATTAAATCCATCATATTCTTCATGGATGGTACTCAAATAGAAGGGGAAACTTTGCCTGAAGTGTTCTGTGATGAAATCACACGTAATGTGAAAGTTGTCAGTTTGCAGACACATAGACAGCTTCTAACGAGAAAAGCAGCAGATTTAAGCGCTGAGAATGATTTAACAGCGTTATTGAACATAACTGTATGCTCAGGTGTAACTGATAACTTTAGGACATGTAAGCATGAAATACATTATATTCTACATGGATGCTACTCATATAGAAAGAAAAACTTATCCTGAAGTGTTCTGTACAGAAATAACATGAGGTGAGAAAAACAAAGTTTACAGACAAAGAGACGGCTTCTAACGAGAAAATCAGCAGATTTAAGCGATGAGAATGATTTAACAGCGTTATTGAACATAACTGCATGCTCAGGTGTAACTGATAACTTTAGGACATGTAAGCATGAAATACATCATATTCTTCATGGATGGTACTGGAATAGACAGGAAAACTTATCCAGAAGTCTTCTGTGATGAAATCACACTTATAGTGAAAGCTGTCAGTTTGCAGACACAGGGACAGCTTCTAACGGAGAAGCTGCAGATTTAAGCGCTGAGAATGATTTAACAGCGTTATTGAACATAATTGCATGCTTAGGTAAAACTGATAACTTTAGGACATGTAAGCATGAAATCTATCATATGGTACTCAAATATACAGGAAAACTTATCCTGAAGCGTTCTATGATGAAATCACACTTAAAGTGAAGGCTGTCAGTTTGCAGACACAGAGACAGCTTCTAAGGACAAAAGCAGAATTTTAAGCGCTGAGAAGAGAATGATTTAATAGCGTTATTGAACATAACTGCATATACAGGAAAACTTATCCTCAAGTGTTCTGTGATGAGATCACACTTAATATTAAAGCATATTCTTCATGGATGCTACTCAAATAGAGAGGGAAACTTATCCTGATGTGTTCTGTGTTGAAATTACACTTAATGTGAACCCTGACAGTTTGCAGACACAGCTTCTATTGAGAAAACTGCAAAATGTCAAGCTTTCACATTAAGTATGAGCATGCAATACTATTCATTTGCGGTGTTAAAGTGCTCTGAGTGTTTAAATCTTCTGCTCTTCTGATAGAAGCTGTCTCTTGAAGGAGTTTTTTGCTCTACAGAGGAAAAAACCCTCACCCCTCCTTCCAGTGATCACAATACTCAAATGACAAGTGCATGTCCACACCAAAGAATTTAGTTAAATTTGTTTAGTGAATCTTTTCAGCAAACAATGAACAATGAACAATTACAGAATTCTGGATCAGATGTGTATTTCCCTAACGAATAACAAGTGTCAGTCCACAGTCTGATAACCTAACTTTCCCTGATCCAGTGTTTTTATACAGGTACAAACAAAGAAATGTGCATGGGCCTTTTGTTGTCTTCTGATTATCTCTGCTGGCTTCTTCCTTCCCATCTT
>NW_019187918.1:0-170 GCF_002260705.1 Seriola dumerili
GAAGAGGGTTGCGTCGGAGGATACAGGTGCCATTTGGGGTGGTGTAAGTCTTCACGTCGACCGTGTAAGCTCCTTTCCTTCGCAGGGTGACCACATCAAAGCCCTCCCCCACCAGGTTGTAGCCTGGCACAAAGGGAGCGGACTTGCACTCGGCCGTGACCTCACAGGAG
>NW_019187919.1:0-116 GCF_002260705.1 Seriola dumerili
CTCAAGTAATTATAATCTCAGCCATGTTTTAAACTGTTAACCAGACATATATTTGTCAAACCAACCAGTTATTCTTCATCCTGTAAGTCTTTTCTCTTTTTAAACCAAACCAAATC
>NW_019187920.1:0-112 GCF_002260705.1 Seriola dumerili
CAGTGTTTCCACCTGTCTGTTACACAGGATTGCAACACTATTGCTCGATATCTCAACAGAGCCTTTTTATGGTAATTTAAGTACTGAGCCTGTAGGTTGTGACTGTGTTACT
>NW_019187921.1:0-126 GCF_002260705.1 Seriola dumerili
TCACCTGTGTGCAGCTGGAAGACAGAGCTCAGGTGAACAGGTGACATGAATACACACACATACATGCTCTCATACTTGAGAGTAATTAGGGTAAGAGTTAATGAGTCTAATTAGCCAATAAGAATC
>NW_019187922.1:0-102 GCF_002260705.1 Seriola dumerili
AAAACGTCAAAAAACAACTCAAACATGCAAAGACAAGGATTTGAACCGTAAACCTCCTGACCGTGAACCTAGAGCACTAACCATTCTACCACCTTACCAGCC
>NW_019187923.1:0-104 GCF_002260705.1 Seriola dumerili
ACAGTGTGCTGGACAGAGTCAGGCTCTGTGTCACTCACCAAGGACACTTCCTATTGACCACAACTTGACCGCACCAGCCCAGAAGATCCTGTCCGGTCTGAAAC
>NW_019187924.1:0-146 GCF_002260705.1 Seriola dumerili
TGAAAAATATATTTAGATTTGAATTTAAAAATCACATCTTACTGAAATATATAGCTGACAGATGCAGAAGTGAAACGTTTTGTTATAGATGTGCAAAAATATTCTCAGAATAAACAAAAATAAAACTGAAATAAATGTTTTTGGAG
>NW_019187925.1:0-197 GCF_002260705.1 Seriola dumerili
TATTTTTATTATTATATAAATATATTACAAATTTAAATCATATCGGCCCAAAGGTGAGTCAGCCCAGATGAAAGGCCCGGCCCTGGGTATAGACACAAAAACTACTACTACGAAAAATCGTGATTTGGGTTTAAATAAGTAGTTACTCAACATCAGATGATCTTTGTTGTCATAGTTACAATAACAACAACCAAACG
>NW_019187926.1:0-124 GCF_002260705.1 Seriola dumerili
ACTGGCAGAAAGTTTGTCTCAAAACTTGTTTGTTTGAGATGTTTACACACAGATTTTCAAAAAGAAAGAGCAAAAGAGCAAAAACTTTTTCCTTTCTCTCCAAAAAATATTGTTTATACAAAAA
>NW_019187927.1:0-136 GCF_002260705.1 Seriola dumerili
GTTCCCTAAACACCTCATGCAGACTATTGGAAGACGATGCACTTTACAGATGTTCCCTGAACCCAACGTCAGGGAATAGGTAGACGGGGGGGGGGCAGCAGCAGCAATGCATTGTATAGAGTGTTTGTGGGAGGTT
>NW_019187928.1:0-107 GCF_002260705.1 Seriola dumerili
TTTGAGACTTTACACCTTGGGCTTTTATTGTAAATCATTACCTTCATGCTAATGTTCAACAACATAAAAAAAAAAAGATGAACTTCATAAAGAGCTGATGTGAATAT
>NW_019187929.1:0-150 GCF_002260705.1 Seriola dumerili
AGCCACTTATTCCTTCATATTATTATTATTTTTTTTTAACACAGTTGTTTTTCTACACTGACATTGTTTGACCTCTGATCTAAAAGAGCCATTTGGATTTAATAAAGTTTTGTTTTGATTTGTTGTTGTTGTATGTAGATTTTTCTTTGA
>NW_019187930.1:0-102 GCF_002260705.1 Seriola dumerili
GGTGATAAAACAATGCTAAGTTTGATTTCTGATCTGTTAGAGGGGACTCAGGATCTCCAGGACCCCAAACAGAACATTAGGGGTAACTCTATTTCCATTATA
>NW_019187931.1:0-111 GCF_002260705.1 Seriola dumerili
TATTAAGGCATAAAAGGTCATAAAAACATCATAGTAAGGAAGGGCATCAAATGAAATAGTAATGTAAGTCACAAAAATGCCAAAAAATGTCATACTATAGTATGGCATAAA
>NW_019187932.1:0-156 GCF_002260705.1 Seriola dumerili
CTAAATTCTGATTCTGTTTTTGGAACCTTGTTTTTTGGGCGAAAAAACATAATTTTATTGTCAAGAAAATCCTGGTTTTAACAATTCAAATGTCTGGATCTGGTTAACAAAGCCTCTCTGCCTCTGACCTGTTGAGCAGGGTGTTGTAGGCTCCTT
>NW_019187933.1:0-191 GCF_002260705.1 Seriola dumerili
TAAGACTTTATTACCTAATCAGTTAATCAATGGATCTATCAGCTTGTGTATTGTAATTGCTCCATAGTGCAGATTCATAAAGGTGTTGCTCTTCTAGAACATGTAAGTGGCTCTTAAAAGAGCCGTTGTGTTTGTGAACTGGTCTGGGGTCAGTTTAAGCCCTCTCCCCGCGGATGCGGCGGGCCAGCTGG
>NW_019187934.1:0-106 GCF_002260705.1 Seriola dumerili
CTGCTGGGCAAGATGTGCCAAAGATCACATTAAAGACAACCTGTCATGTGCAGGGATAATACCTCAGGGTGTTGATGTAATTTGGTTGATGACTGATGAGGCCAGA
>NW_019187935.1:0-121 GCF_002260705.1 Seriola dumerili
GCTGGAACCACTGGCAGCTTTACTTTACATTTTTGTCCCTTTTTAAAGTTTATAAGAAATATTATAAGAAATATTTCTTTGTTTGTTTGTTTGTTTGTTTGTGCCACAGGATGCTTTTGTG
>NW_019187936.1:0-101 GCF_002260705.1 Seriola dumerili
TTTTTTTTTTTTGTAACCACTGGTGGCAAATAGCTTCCTCCACTACAGCATGCAGACGCAAGCGCTCGGCTACTTCAAGCCGCTGGATCCTACACTGCCAG
>NW_019187937.1:0-2950 GCF_002260705.1 Seriola dumerili
GTGTGTGTGTGTGTGTGTGTGTGTGTGAGTGTGTGTACATTATATGGCCTTTGTTGGTGCCCCATTGAAAGGATGACTGATTATTACATGTGTTTACACAGGTTGTAATTGCATCTTAAAATTTCACATATAATTATTATGAACTCAATTTAGTTTGATAAGTCACATAAGTTCAAATGTCTATTGATGCTCCCAGTGCGACCAGCAGCTCAGACACACACGCACAAAACTCTCTAAATACAGTCACAGTGATCTCGTAACATCACTAAGAGCCAGCTTTGAAAAATAGGCCCATTAGTTAATAACACTCCTGTTGTCCTCTGCCAACAATAATTGTCATCCTTGTTAACATCTTCATTAGACATTACATTAGAGGTGTCAGTTCACACACAGAAATGTAGACAAACAAGTGCAGATGTGCACTCACACATCCATATTTTATCAGGTTCCAGTGTCATTCTCATTAACAACACTGTAATTAGAAGTGAGTAAATAAACACAAAAACGCTCTCTCAGGTGCACAAACATTTCATACGTCCACTTTAATTGCTCACACACGCACAGCAAATGACAAATGTTCTTACCCACGTGCTGGCGTTTGCACATATTAAGCTTGTGTGAGGGCATTACTTGCAAATGTACATATATGTGTCATGGTTCTTGTAAGAACACTTTCTCGTGTGTTTTCTCAAGATCAAGCGGACAAGTGTGTGCGCTCTGTCTTTTTAGGATGGGACAGCAATTTATCGCACTGAATCGCCTCCCGCCTCCCCCCTCCCCCCTTCAATGGTGTTCGACCTCGAGCAGAAAGAACAGAGAGAAAAGGAGAGACGCAGGCAGGCAGTTTGAGCCTCGTGGGCACCTCTCCGCGGGCAGTCCCCATGCCTGCACCCTGCCTGATAACGAGGGATGGAAAGAAAGGAGGGACTTGAGGATAGGCAGAGGGGACAAAGACAGAAAGAGAGAAACACATGTGGCGGCGGAGAGGTACAACACAACAACCACAGCCATTTAGCTGTTACTGCTAACTCTCACACTGCACTCTGTCACCTCTCCTTTATTTGACAGCAGTTGTTTGTTTTTTTTCTGTTTGCCACATTTACAGACAGTCTGACAAGTTACTTAATTCTCACTATTCATTTCACACTATTTGATGGAGAATTTAGCACTGAAAATGACTGAAAATCTGACTTTATGAAAATGTTTGTCATCTATCCATTCTATGTGAGGTGTTTCCTGTGCTGTTGTACTGTTTATATTTTGGAGACACATCTGCATTTAACGGTTTTCGGGCCTTTAGGCATTTATCAATCACATCGGGCACATTGCATTTGCAGTGGAAGCATATGATTCCGATTTCAAGCATTTTGCACGATGCTCATGTGCTTGATGCACCTTGCATCAAATGGCAGCGCTTAGTGCTACTGAAAGAAATAGTGAGCAATGTACTGAGGAGAACATGTGAGGGTGATGATATCAGGGCAGTGGATGAGCGTGAAGCATGTCTAAGAAGATATTGAAGTTGGTGTCGCGTTACAGACTTGCAAATGAAGTTTGTGGTTTAATTAACTATGGTCTTTCCTTAAGCTTAATGTTTCAGTTGACTACACCTAACTATGTAGTACCTTAACCATAGTTAACATACTCTAATCACAGTCTTTAAAAGAGTTTTAAAAATGTTAGGACTGGACAAAATGAGTTTTCACAGCATTACTGTTGATGTTCTTGTCTTTAACTCAACAAAACACCAAGCTTGGAGGAACATTAGTGGACTGCATAAAGTTTAATTTCATTTGTAGATAACTTCCTCATTACTTCTTTTTGATTGACTAAACACAGCTGCTGTAAGCAACAGCAAGACGCCTCTCATTGCTGAAGTTCATCAATGTGATTAAAATCATAGTTGCAGTAGCAAAAAAAAACACATGGAGGTGCCTCTTATTTAACAATCCAGAGTGATGGCATCCTTCATGTCTCCCTCTGAGTTATGAGTCAGTGCACTTCAGTTCTCTTTTTTTTATCATAAAATATCAGTGTTTGCTGTTGTCACAAGACAGTTCTCAATGTGAAGGCAAATACTCAGTTCTTTGTCCTTTTACTCTTTTTGACATTTTGCACACGCTGTCTCTTCCTGCACTTCAGCGAGTTATGATTTCCTGCTTTACATGAGATGAATCAGCTCGTCTTCTTTTTGAATTCCTGTCCTCGTTTCTGGGTTATTTTTTCTTCCTCACACTCTATCGCCCCTCACACTGATTTAAAAAATGTGTTTCTTGTTGACACTGATTATATCAACAATGAAAAGCTGGCCAACAAACTATTAAAATGATAATGCTGGTATAATCTTTATAATGTGATAACACCTGCACTCCTTCCAAAGCTTTTTGTCATGATGACACTGACTGTCTTCACTCTTCACTGTGGAAATTAGCTCCAGTTCAGCAACATTCAAAGGACCAAGCAATTCCAACAGCTGAGCCCATTAAAACAAGTTCTTTCAACAGAAAACTAACTTTGTTTTGATTGTTTAGGGTTTAAATGTTAGACTTTACATTGTGCTCTCAAGGAGCTGAAGAATCTGAAATCAAGGACGTGATTAAACATGTAACTCAACCAATTATCAAAATAAAGAAAAATACAAATGTGTCCCACTTTGAAAATATCTGGAATCATTCTTTTGAGAAAATGTATGTGCGTACGTGTATGTGTATTTGTGTGTATGTGTCAGTGTGTCTACTTCATATTAGTCAGGTCAACAGTAAGGCATTACATATTCATGAAATTACCAAATTATGAAAATGGAACATGAGTCAATGCTGTGATGAAAGAAAGCCAGCCTTCTGTGGCTTCAAAGCTCCCATCTGAAACTAGTTATAATCTGAGCGCATGGTGGGTGTGTGTGTGTGTATGGTCACACTGGATGTGTGAGAATAGAGAGCAGACAGACAGA
>NW_019187938.1:0-100 GCF_002260705.1 Seriola dumerili
AAGGCATAAAAATGTCAAAAAACGTCATATTATAGTAAGACATTAAAATGTCATAGTATTTTAAGGCATAAACAGTCATAAAAACGTCATAGTATAGTAA
>NW_019187939.1:0-116 GCF_002260705.1 Seriola dumerili
GAGTTCTGACTTTACTTAGGTGCATGGAAATGCTCTGATGGCCTGCTCAACTAGAATTGAAATTTTACATCTTAACACTTGTTCTCTGTTCACAGGTTGAGCACTTTAACCTGGAT
>NW_019187940.1:0-103 GCF_002260705.1 Seriola dumerili
AGCGTTTAAATCTGCTGCTTTTCTTGATAGAAGCTGTCTGTGTGTCTGCAAACTGTCAGATTTAATGTTAAGTGTGATTTCAACACAGAACACTTGAGGATAA
>NW_019187941.1:0-228 GCF_002260705.1 Seriola dumerili
AAAACGTCATAGTATAGTAAGGCATAAAATGTCATACTACAATGAGGTATAAAAACGCCATGAAACATCATAGAATAGTAAGTCATAAAAAGGCCATAAAATGTCATGGTATAGTAAGCCACAAAACATCATAGTATCGTAGGGCATAAAAACGCAACAAAATGTAAGGCATAAAAAGACCTTAAAACGTCATAGTATAGTGAGGTATAAAACGTCATAGTATAGTAA
>NW_019187942.1:0-142 GCF_002260705.1 Seriola dumerili
ATATTTCCAATAACAGACCCGCGCTTCAGCTCCTCCTGTACAGAATAGCTCAGGTCTCCTTGAGCGTAGTGCACCGCAACAAAGAAAAAGACAAAGCCACAGCTTCGAAGAATCCGCCGTCTATCCATCATCCTACAACAGC
>NW_019187943.1:0-109 GCF_002260705.1 Seriola dumerili
AACACCGCTGGGTTTGGGTTCCTACCAGAGAACGAGAGGGTCGCCTCATTAGCTGGAAGTCACTGAGCGAAGGCTCTGACTGCTGTCTGTGTTTATGCACTGAACAGCA
>NW_019187944.1:0-170 GCF_002260705.1 Seriola dumerili
GTCACTGTGCATCAGTCTGTTTGATATGACTATGGTGTGTCTGGTATTCTTCAGTTGATTTCATGTTCTTACATAAAGAGCATTGAAACTACAGATCAGGCACTTCTAATGCTCCCTGAAAGGGTTTCTGTATTTTTATAACCTATAATTTTGCCCTTAATTGGGTTTTT
>NW_019187945.1:0-470 GCF_002260705.1 Seriola dumerili
CCCCCCCCCCCCCCCCCCCCAAGGTGATCAGAGGGCGCTTTAAGGGAAAACACCATGATTTTGTGGTAAAAAATTAACTATGAAAGTCTCCTGGTGTAGATGCCAAGGCAGTTAGCTGTAATGCCTGTTGCAGGGGGCGACTTTCTGTGTTTACTTTGAGTCAGAGGAAAGTGTTGGGAAAGATTAATGTAAAAACCATGTTTATTTTAATAGCTGTAGGAGGTCCTCACAGTTCACCCTGATGGAAATTGTTTTGTGTGCGTCGTCATTTCTTTCTCTGCAACAAGGGGCGAGAGTGCAAAGTTGGCAGAGAGACACAATCGCCTACCAGAATTTTTATTTTAAGTTGCTGATGTACCCTTATGAAAGGTCCATATAGTATAAAGGTAGATGTCAATGTGTTATTTGATTATAAATAATTTTAGTCAAGACAGTATGAACCCAAATGTGCAGCAAAGCAAACTTTTAAA
>NW_019187946.1:0-191 GCF_002260705.1 Seriola dumerili
TTTGCAACAATTCAATTTACAGACTTCAATGTGTACGATCAAGTTTGATTACTACATATGGTGTTATCGCTTTATTAGATCTTGCAATATTCCCTATGCTCTTTATAATTTTCACCTATACAAAGATACTCATAATATCTTATCGAAGTTGTAAAGAAGTCAGGAAAAAAGCTGCAGAGACCTGTTTACCT
>NW_019187947.1:0-162 GCF_002260705.1 Seriola dumerili
CCATAAGGGATATAGTAAAAACAGACGGTTTAACATGGCCACACACTGTTAGAAAAGTTATATAAAGATTATTGCTGCTGTCTGTGGTTTTGAGGATTATTTTTAATATATTCTTCATAAAATTTTAATTAAAATGTAATAATTGTCTTGCAGACCTCTGAA
>NW_019187948.1:0-448 GCF_002260705.1 Seriola dumerili
ACAACTAACCCAGACTCTTGTAGCCATGAAGTAGCTTAATTTACAGCTAACAGCTAAAACATTAGTACTGACAACTAACATGAGAAACACAATAAACATGACATAAGTTCGAAGAGTTTAACTACAAAGCAGGTTCTATTACAAATATAAATTAAGTAAAAAAAAAAACTTTACAAACAACTTTATCTCAAGATGAGTTTTTCCCTCTAAAATAGTCACAGGGAGCTACTTCCTCACACGTGGAATAAAGACTAAATTGAGTATAGAATGAATAAGGTGATTTATAACTTGTTCCTGATTGAAGAAATTGGAAGTGTAACGCTGTGTTCGCTGTGTTCATTAATGTGTCACTCCAGCTCGACCTCATGGATCACACTTTATGTCTCAGATTTCCAATTTCAGATTCAGATTCATTTTATTATCCCAAGTGGGAAACTTGAATTGCAGT
>NW_019187949.1:0-105 GCF_002260705.1 Seriola dumerili
AACACAAGCACAGTTGAGGAATATTTAATCTCCCAGTAAAAAAAAAAAACAACAACTGAAAGGCTTAATTGCAAACTTCAGCATTTTCTTCAGCGCCTTGTCTGT
>NW_019187950.1:0-108 GCF_002260705.1 Seriola dumerili
ATCAACAATGTTATTATCCATGTTGATATTTATCTTTATCGATTTCATCTCCGCCTGTGTGGCGATACGAGGGTTCATACAATGTTATGGTACAGATTTTAGCTTATG
>NW_019187951.1:0-554 GCF_002260705.1 Seriola dumerili
TGAACCTGGAGTCACTTTGTCTGTCACAGGTAACGTTTTTAATATTTCTATGGTTCCAAATTTTCAAGATCAGGGAAACAGCACTGCTAATGAAAGATGAAAAGGTCCACTTACTAATGACTCTTGGCTTTAATGTGAACTTTTGGTCACATGATGACAGCTGGTTTTATATTGGGGCAAGATGGTAACTCTCTTCTCAGTTCAAGCATAGACATTACTGTAGGATGTGACTCCCTGATCTTTCTCTTCCTGCTCAAGACCACTTGTTATCACATGATCAAAAATATGCATTTAGGTCACATGATGACACCACTAGAAGATGTGGATCATTAACATTATCATTGAGATTCTCTTCACCATAAATTGTTTCTATTGGACAAAAAATGACATCCATGTTTACATGCTGAATGGAAATTATATTTCCTTTCATTCTTCCTAAAACCAGGTCTACAGGTGCAGGTGATCAAGTCAACAGCCGACCATAATAAGTACTTCCACTCAATGCTCAAGTGTCACAGCAGTTGTCGTCTACCTGATCATTCTTCCTACATCTG
>NW_019187952.1:0-854 GCF_002260705.1 Seriola dumerili
TGTAGACATCAAGTTACTTACACAGGGAGAAGAAAAGCCTGTTCCGAGTCAAGCTGGATCCCTTTAGCCGTTGGTATGTCTCTCCATCTGACTGAGAAATAAATCCAGCCTTGCACTTGTCCGAGGGCCGCACACATGACACAGATACCGGTACAGGTAAAAACTTTATGGATGTTTTGACGTCCACCACTGTGACACGGAATTAAGCCGGTAGTCCTCATGGTCGCTCAACCTGTGCCCTGGTCTTATCTCTCACTTTGTCGGAGGACTTTTTAGTTGAAAAATGTGGTTTCTTCAGTGGAGGAAATTCTGGAAAGTGCCTCACACCTGAGCAATAGTGTGTTCCTGCAAAGCCAGAGGCTGCAATTTCGGGACCGCACTTCTAGGATCCTAGTTTCTCGCGCCAGCGCCAGCGCCACCTAGCGATTAGGAGTACCGGAGGCTGCAGTTTCGCGTTCAACTGCCATAAAGGTTTATTCCACCCAAATACTACAAACAAAGGTGGGATCCTATTCTATGACCTTTGCAGTCACTATATTTCAACAAAAGGTTGGAGAGAGGCAATACGCAGGGACGACTCTTATCTACCATAATTAGTATTAGTAATTAGTCACCTTACTCCACCTGAGTGCTGCATTCTGCCCTGTGCCATCCCACCTGTCGGCAGTCCCTACGAGTTTATAAATGGGGAGGGGCTCACATGCACATGCAATTTGTATGTCAGCCCTGTGATAGACTGCCAACCTGTCCAGTGTGTATACCCCTCCCTCACCAGCTTGCAATGTCAGCTGGGATTGGCTCCAGCCCTCCCTTTTCCCTAAAAAGATAAGTGGTATGGCTAATGAATGAATGAA
>NW_019187953.1:0-248 GCF_002260705.1 Seriola dumerili
TTTGTGCTCTGCATTCTGTAAAACACCAACAAACAGTATCAGTGTGCTGTTACAGAATCATGTCAGTGTTGGATTGATATCACAGAAACTGTAGTGTTCATACCAAGGCACATAGCAGCCAGCAGCACTGAGATGAACAGAGGCATCATGTCTGCAGTGTTGAGTCACTGTGAGCTACAGCAAGTATAAAGCAGGCTGTGGTCTCTCAGTTTAGTCTTCATCAACACTAAGATGGTGGATCAGAAGGA
>NW_019187954.1:0-1341 GCF_002260705.1 Seriola dumerili
GTAGCAAGTGTTAGAAGTCACTGACGAGAGAGTGCGTCTTCTGTAACATTTCAGGGAAGTAAGTAAGTCAAGACAAACTACTGTATGTAGTTAGCACCCTAATATTGATGGTTGCTGTAAACTGAGCCATCTAAGTTACAATGCATCATACTGTAGTTAATGGCTGAAAAATAAATGTGAAAAAATGTCTTTGTAATGATCTTCAGTGTGACCACCGTCTCTGTTTACACGGTTTAATGTTTGTTGTTGTCTCTCTCTATCACAGAGAGGGGTAGTTTATATCGTAATCATCTGATTCTTATTTGATTAATTTTTTTTTCAGATTTCACTCTTGCCATGTACACTCTTTACATAAAGCTATAAATATCTCATAACATCACCCAAAGCACTCAACATTTCCCAACTTTATTGAGACGTCACCCACAACATACTCTATAGAGGGGAGTTGTGAAATGAAGAGCACAAGTTCCTCTCTCTACAGTACATGTGGAGCTCTAACAAACGTATAGACAAAATAACATGCATCCAACTTGCACGTAGCATGCAAAAAAAACACCTGAATGATTATTCTGCTCTTTAGCAGTTAGGACTCTGACCTGCAGATAGCACCATCATTGCACCACATGATGTCAGATAGTACAGATTCTGATGCATTTGGCCACAACACCCTTGCAGGTCGTGTATGTGGTAATATTTTTAACCGTCTGATGTGATTAAGTTCATGGGAAATGTGTGAAAAAGACCTCTGTCCTCTGGAGCTTAGTCGATTGCTTTGTTTTCATTTTATCAAAAGGAAAAAATTCTACAGATAATGTGAGATGAGGCTTGAGTGTGAATATGAATGAGTATGTTTTTGTGAGTGAGAGAAAGAGAGTAAATAAATAAGTAAAGCTTTATTTTTATAGAACTTTTGAAAACATACTGTAGTTACAAAATGCTTCACCCACACACTTGAAAAATATAGAAAAAAATAAAACAAATAAAGTAAGAATACATTGCAATATAAAACATAATAGATCCGATCTTACACCAGACGCAAAGCTCAATGCAAGTGTCTTTGCTAGTTTCAGACCGATGCAGTTGTAGTTTTCCCATCCAGGTCCTATGTTGTTTAAATAGCATCCATGGGCGTGTTGGTCTTAAAATTCTTCACCTAGATTAAATTTGTCCCACTACAGTTTCATAATGAACCGAAAATTTATTTACACTTCTCATAATATAAAAGATATCCTTTTTTTCCAACGTAAAAACAGCTGAAGTGATATGGACACAGTCTCAATACATTTGCGTCATTGGCTTTCGACCATGCACTTTGGACTGTTAGAATAGAGCCCAATGAGA
>NW_019187955.1:0-150 GCF_002260705.1 Seriola dumerili
TGCTTCAGGTTAGCTTACGGTTCAGTTCAGTGGTTAAAATTTTGAATTTTGAAAATGAAATCTTAAACTATCAAAAACTGAAGGTGTACTTTAAGCATAAAGCATAAACCGGGCAGATGGACCTAAGTAGTCAAATACAGGCACGTTGTA
>NW_019187956.1:0-197 GCF_002260705.1 Seriola dumerili
TTCTGCCTCAATTCATCTGGCAGGTCGTTCCAAAGTCCAGGGGTCACCTTTAGAGTTAAACTTCGACTTTGGAACAGCCAGAAGGGCCTGACCTGAGGATCTAAGCCTGCGAGCTGGCTTATATGGAGTTAGCATTTCTGTCATGTAGCACGAGGCTAGGCCCCTTTAAAAGTTCAATCAATTCTAAAAAAAAAAAA
>NW_019187957.1:0-2043 GCF_002260705.1 Seriola dumerili
GGGGGGGGGTATCCCATGCTCAGGTATCTTTTACTCATATTGTGTATAAGGGAAATAACCAAATGGACGCAAAGCTTTTTGTTTTGAAATCAGTTTTTTAATATTCTATTTTTTTCCAAAGTCAATGAGTAATCGTGTTGAGTAATCGTTATCTCAATATTGATGAAAATAATCTTGATTAGGATTTTTGCCATAATCGAGCAGACCTGTCAAAAAGCATGAGTCATTTCGTTTCATTTATTCAATGTATAAATGATTAAAAGGTCTGTGGTCTTGTGTCATCATTCATATGTTTGGTTGTCACTTTATGGCCTCAAGTGGTCATTCAAGGAACTGCAGTTTTTGCCACTTCCATGTTGGCCTGCAGTATAATGTGTTACAGATGACGGTGTGCTCACCAGCTGCACGTCATCGACCCAAGGTGGGGGCTCGATGAAATGTTTTAACCAACAGATGTCGCAGATCTTTCCAACCATTATATCAAGGTTTCCAATTGAGCAGCCCCAAATTCCCCAATGCTTAGATCTGGTGGGGGGTCAACCTAGGCCAGGGGGGCCCGCTGGGTGTGGAATACAAATGCAGAAACCCTGAGTACTGGACAAATTGAAATTTTGACCTGATAATGGCACTAGATGAAAAGTCAGGACATCTCTTACACGATATTAGCAGTACAACTTCTTGCATTAATCAAATTGTCTCTAATTTAGCAGCAGTTTTCATATATTGGTCTAATAAAATAGAAAAAGTAATTGACACAGTCACATAGATATACACTCTCAAATTCTGCTAGAAGCCTTCCTTCCCCCCTGTTTTGAGTCCTGCTGTTAAGAGTGGTTTTCATATGTTAGTGAGTACGACTGCATTTGATCCAGAGGGAGCTGCGTGAAGTCTGACAAATGTCCTCAAGTGACGTCATTTGAATCAGCATCGGTTTGGGCTGGAGACAACAAGTTTGAGAATGAATAAAATGTGGGAAAGAAGTGAGCTCGCCAGTCCTCTGTAGAACACTCCTCATCTTTGAGTGAAGATAGAGGCTCAAGGGCACGTTAGCTGCTACTGGCATAACACACCTGAATATCTGACCCAACTGTTGGCAAACGTGTTGGAATATCATCAAGAAACATTTGTGTTTATTCGCTTTTTCAACCCTCATGACTGTGACGAGTAATCAATAGAAATTTACTACCCATAGAAACATTTTTTAGGTGTAGTTACTCCTTAAGTTTCCTGTAATTAGTGTTGATTATTTCACTTACATAAGACTCACTGTCTCAGGGTGTGTCATTAGTGGAGGATCTTCAGTTTCACCATCTGTAACCTGAGTGAGGACTGTGACTTGCCACTGTCAGTCTCTATAGTTGTGGAGGATTAAGAACGTTTACTGAGGATAAAGTAAGGGTATCCACTTCATGTCCATGGCTTTAGTTCAATGGAACTGAACTGATCTGACTGTCAAATATTGGTGTCATTTTACTTCTCAGGCTGTTGTAGTAATGTTCTGTGTCATTCTGTCCACACCTTCCTGCCCTGTGATCCTCTCAAGACACAACACAAGAGAGGAACGCATCACTAGATCAATTTCACATGCTCTTATATCAGTACTGGCTCACAAAAACAACTTATTTTTTCATACAAATACTAAAATGTGGAACACAGGTCGCGTCAATCAAATATTTTCTGTCATTGACTGAAAACAGTGATGGAAGAATCTGAACTTCAAAACTCTGTCTGAGGTGGCGCTGGTCATCCTGGTTTTGGTCTTTCTGGTCTTCATTGTGGCAGCAGAGTGCGGTCTTTATAAAATTAATAAAATTACAGCCGTGAGAAGTCGTCTGTATGAGGCAAAGATGCAAAACCTGACAGTCACTTCTGCGGCAAGCCAGCACCCTGTTTAAATCCATGGAGGAAGGTTTGAGTTGAGGTCACTTCTGTTCAGTTTAATTGATTGTCAGTGGTTTGTTCATGTTTTAGTTGTAGCTGTGTAAATGTTATCGTTCATATTGACTCTGTTAGTTCCCTCTGCTGTCACTGCAGAAAAAAAAA
>NW_019187958.1:0-138 GCF_002260705.1 Seriola dumerili
TCACAAAATGCGGTTTTGGCCTTGTGAACACAATATCTCTCTAACGCCTTGAGGGAACTTCTTCAAATTTCATACAAACATTCACTTGAACTCAACGATGAACTGGTTAGACTTTGGGGGTCAAAGATCAAAGGTCAA
>NW_019187959.1:0-113 GCF_002260705.1 Seriola dumerili
GCTTAGTTGTAATAAACTTAACTGTATTATTATTATTATTATTATTATTATTATTTTATTTGTCATTAACATTAAAATGAAATGAACTGGAGCTTCAAAACTAGCCGACAAAT
>NW_019187960.1:0-311 GCF_002260705.1 Seriola dumerili
TATATATATATATGCAAACAGTATATGTACATACATATATGTATACTCATTTTGTCAAGCCTCTGAACCAGGAGTATGATCAATTATGATTCAACAAGGTCCTCTTAGACAAAATTTCTTCAAGCATGAACGTTGGTGTAGCTTTACTTACCTTTTTTCTTCTTAAGCGTTAACTTCAACATTTAACCAACAGTTTTGACTATTTCTTTAATAAAAGATTTCAACACGTCTTAACAAAATAGTGTTTGTCCTTTAACTGTGTCTGAAGTAAGTGCAACTGTTTAACAATGTTTGGAATTGATTGGAAGTCA
>NW_019187961.1:0-151 GCF_002260705.1 Seriola dumerili
AAAACGTCATAGTATAGTAAGTCATAAAAAGTTATAATACAGTATATAGTATACATATAGTATATAGTATAGTAATAGTACATAGTACAATAAGGCATCTCTCTCTCTTGTGTTTCTGTGTTTTTCCCCTGTCATGTCTCTGTGTATCTTT
>NW_019187962.1:0-492 GCF_002260705.1 Seriola dumerili
TTCAAAATGTCTATTTTGATGTCTGCGTTGATACATACATAATGTGTACAGAAAATGCCGTGTTAACACAGCAGTTTGGAGCATCTTAAGCTGCTTGGACCACCATTGCTTCCATGCTATTGGTTGGTGTCAATATACCCACCCCTTTATGATGGAGGGGCTACGTTAGGATGTATGTATGTCTATGTTGTGTTCATGTGGGCTCTTGCTCGTCCTATACTGTGAATCGGTATTTGGAACAGTCCATTTGTGCGGAGGGGGAATCAAGAATTAAGCCACTAACACCTTAACGGAACTGCTTCAGATTTGGGACAAACATTCACTTGGATTCAAGGATGAACTGAGTAGATTTTGGCATTGGACAAAAGTCAGGTCAGTGTGACCTCACTAAACACTTTTAGCCATAACTCAAGACTTCACACAGACCAAGTGCCATAAAAATGGTTCATATTCTATATGACTCTGGACAAACAGGGATGTAACCTGAAACTA
>NW_019187963.1:0-117 GCF_002260705.1 Seriola dumerili
TGTCTTTGTGTTGCCTCAACACTGTGTGTGTGTGTATATGTATGTATATATATGTATGTGTGTGTGTATGTATGTATGTATGTATGTATATGTATGTATATATATATATATATATAT
>NW_019187964.1:0-123 GCF_002260705.1 Seriola dumerili
AACGTCATGAAAATGACAGAATAATATGGTATAAATTGTTAGTTTATAGTAAGGTATAAAAAAGTCATAGTATGGTAAGGCATAAAAAAAAGTCATAAAATTGACATAGTATAGTAAGGCATA
>NW_019187965.1:0-159 GCF_002260705.1 Seriola dumerili
TGCCATTGTGTAGACATGTATAATATTTCCTGTAGTTTATATTCAGCAGTGGGAGTTTTGTGATGTTTTTGACTCTGAATATGTCATCTTTAGTGTGTTTTCTTTATTTTATTTTAATGTTTGATTATTATATTTCTCAGGAGTTTGAAAAATGCAGGG
>NW_019187966.1:0-129 GCF_002260705.1 Seriola dumerili
GTAGCAGTCACATCCTAAACCCTGGTGGGAGCTGCAGGTATGGACGTTCATGAGAAAAGACTCTTCAACAACAAGCAGCTCTGTGCATGATGTCCTTCACATGTGACCTCTGACCTTGTCTGTGCTGAT
>NW_019187967.1:0-116 GCF_002260705.1 Seriola dumerili
ATGAGCCAAGAATTCAGCAGGAAACTTTCCTCCAAAGACTGAGCTTAGCCCACATCTTAAATACAGACATGAGAGATACATCTTCACTTTCCAACTGCTCATCAACACGGGGTAAT
>NW_019187968.1:0-117 GCF_002260705.1 Seriola dumerili
CCTCACCACTCATCTCACAGCCCACCTAACCAGTCACTTTACCAGTCAGCTCACCTGTCACCTGACCAGTCACCTCATCAGTCACCTCACCAGTCACCTCACCAATCACCTCACAGC
>NW_019187969.1:0-155 GCF_002260705.1 Seriola dumerili
CTCAAAGCCTCATTTAAAATATATGGTATTATGAATTTACTGCAGACCGAAGTCAAATCAAGTGATTAAATGAAAAGCGATGTATGTGTCCAGTGCATGTGTTTGTTTGTGAAGCAGCAGGTTAGGTTGTGTGAAGTCATGCAGCAGATCGGTAC
>NW_019187970.1:0-103 GCF_002260705.1 Seriola dumerili
TTCTGACATGACAGTAAATAAATCTGTTATGCAGCTACAGCAGCAGCTATAAACATAAGACAATAACAGGAAGTGAGGAAACACTGACGACTGGAAAACAAAG
>NW_019187971.1:0-154 GCF_002260705.1 Seriola dumerili
GATGAGGACCATAGGGTGGATTGAATGTCCATTTGATACCTTCAGTGTGAATCAAATGCTGGATTTTACTGAGGTTAAGGTGAATAAGTGCTTCTCGAAGCTCCCGTTCTGTCCCAACGAAATTTGTACCGTTGTCAGAAACAATCTCCTTCAC
>NW_019187972.1:0-100 GCF_002260705.1 Seriola dumerili
GGCATCCCAGGTTTATGTGATTAATTTGTGTTTGTTTTTGTTTTTTATATTTGATTTTGTTGATAAGATGATAGGCTTTCATGTGATGGGCTTTCAGTTG
>NW_019187973.1:0-130 GCF_002260705.1 Seriola dumerili
CAGACTGCTCCCGACACTCTTCCTTTCATTTGGCGACCCAAAGAGGACGAAGACGTGATCAAACCCATTTTTTCTTGCTGCGTTTTTTTTTCTCTACAAAATCGACCTGAAAGTGCTCGCGAGGAGGTGA
>NW_019187974.1:0-104 GCF_002260705.1 Seriola dumerili
TGTTTCCTGATGTTTTTATGCCTTAAAACACTATACCATATTTTCTTTTTTATGCCATACTATATTATGTCGTTTTTTAAGTTTTTTTGCCATACCATACTTTG
>NW_019187975.1:0-106 GCF_002260705.1 Seriola dumerili
TGCAATAACTTTTGCCACTTGGGTGGCAGCAGAAACAAATACTTATATGTTATCACCATTTAAGGTATGGGCATACTTTCCATTTGCAATCAGTCTTAAAAGATTT
>NW_019187976.1:0-133 GCF_002260705.1 Seriola dumerili
ATTGGAGAGGGCTGCACACATTGTAATGTTTGCTCCTCTGTGGTCTGGGACATCCACAATTGCCCGCTGCCCAATGAAGTTTCATCCTCTGCGTTGTGTTTTTGCCAGGTTGAATCCGGCTTCATCCACAAAG
>NW_019187977.1:0-100 GCF_002260705.1 Seriola dumerili
ATAAAAACTGGACCGCGGGCCGTAGTTTGGACACCCCTGTCCTATGGTATAATGGGCTAAGCTCTGTGCAGCACTGAGAGCATTTGCATGTTAATACACC
>NW_019187978.1:0-388 GCF_002260705.1 Seriola dumerili
CTGCTGCAGAGCTCAGAGACAGGACTGTGTCCAGGCTCAAAAACATTTCTGCTGCATTGCAGGTTCCCAAGAAGCACCGTGTCCTCAATCATTCTGACATGAAGAAGTCTGGATCAAAAGAACTTTTAGTTAAGACCAAAATTTCAAAAACTTACAGAAAAATGTTGCAGAAGGGAAAAACTAAGGCTAAGATAGAGAAACACATCTGGCCAAACATCAGGGGGACTGAGCAGGAACAAGCAGATGAACTGAGCAAGGCAGAGGCCCGATCCCAATGTCCCCCCTCACAGACTCACAGACTTGGAGGTGTGTTCCCAGTAAGTTCATGAGGACTTAGGGCTGTCCCACTGTCAAACCACCGAGGGCATGAGGGCTCTCCAGCAGACAT
>NW_019187979.1:0-135 GCF_002260705.1 Seriola dumerili
ATGAAAACTAACACAGGGACATGACTCATACTGGATCCTGATCAGAGCTCTACTTTCATTTAATTTTGAGTTTTCACTGTGTCACATGAAGGAAAAACTTTGGGGCACTTATGTTAAATAAAGAAATAACATGAC
>NW_019187980.1:0-367 GCF_002260705.1 Seriola dumerili
CACAGGCCAGAATTCAAGAACTGGACTTGGAACAGTCACGTCATTTACTGCAGTGCTGTCTGAGCCCTGTGACCCAAGACTGAAGTTTGATATGTTACAAATGACATCAGTTCCCAAAACAAACAAGATAATTACTTGTCTAATAGAAATACAGACACCATCGCATCATTTTTTAGCTCCTCTGCTCCCTCAGTTGTTGCCATCGTTGTAAAGCAACGTCAGTGTTGACTCTTGTTCGGCCTCTTGCACTGTCCAATTTTATTTTCGTAGCAGCTTTCTCTGCTACCGCCTTCCTTTGACGAGTGAAGCTGCTGCTGAAGGCAAAGCATTAGGTGGAACTGGTTGAACTTTCTCTGCCATTCCTGTG
>NW_019187981.1:0-1229 GCF_002260705.1 Seriola dumerili
GGAGATAAGATAGGAAGCACTGAAGCTCCTTTCCTCAGCTCTTATCATGGCTGCTGTTCAGATGTTTCAGGTCATTTCACTTTTCGACTCCAGCTTGACTGTCATTATCTGCCCTCTGTCCCTGCCACCCATATCTCCTACCTCTTCCTCACCTTCTCCGTGTTCTCCTTTTCAAACCTTTCATTCTCCTTCTGACCACAAGATGTCCCCATATTTTTTTCCTTACTCCACCTGCTCCACCTGTTTCTTGTCTCCCATCATCTGGGCTTATTCCCCACTCGGGCTCCTTGATGAGGCGACAGAACCATCCATCGAAAATGACAATAAACAGACACGTCCGTTTTCCAGCTGTGAGGAAAACCAGTTCAGGGTGAAGATCCTGACCCCATATCTCACCATGTGCTTTCCTTTATGTAGGGTCTGAAGAACCAGTCCCGGATCAAGCTGAACATTGTCAGATGTCCCCCGGTCACCACAGTTCTCATCAGACGGCCAGACCTCCGCTACCAGCTGGGCTTCAGTGTCCAGAATGGCATTGTGGGTGACACCGTGGTTCTGTTTCTATGTTTTATGATAGTTGAAGTGTTTGATTTGTCATTAAAGAACTGATCTGTCTCTCAACAGATCTGTAGCCTTATGCGTGGGGGCATCGCAGAGCGTGGGGGGGTCAGAGTGGGTCACCGCATCATTGAGATCAACAGCCAGAGCGTGGTGGCCACACCCCATGAGAAAATAGTTCACATCCTGTCCAACGCTGTGGGAGAGGTGAGTGAACACAGACGTCACGGGCCGGTGTGAGTCACTGACTACTGGAGGGAACACATGAGTGTCTGCTCTCTGTGACCTCATGGTCACTGGAGCTGTTCGCTGTGACTGACACAGCTCAGCTGCTGAGCAGAGGAAACATCAGACCTCTCCTGATTGGCTCTGCAGCGAGGACGTCGCTCTGAGCTGTTTTCTGGTTATAAACAGCAACAGCAGCTACATGACACCTGAAGGAGCATACCTCTGCACCCAGTGAGAGCAGCTCAACACTGCAGCCTTAAAAATGGATCTCCTAGTGTAGCAACCCAGGCCAGTACTGAGACTGATGTCTACAAACCTGCAGGGCTAATCATCAGACATTGCATTGCATTTGATTAAAAACCAGTCTCCAGTTTTTCTTTTTAATAAATTACAGTTGCTTTCTCTTAAAGGTCCATACAGTATAAAGGTAGATGTCCATGTGT
>NW_019187982.1:0-136 GCF_002260705.1 Seriola dumerili
ACCTAAACTCCGGCTGACAGGACAGGCAGTGTGATTTACAGCCAAATCAAACTCGGATTGGTGAAGCTGCCTTTTTTTTTTAAAGAAAAAAAAATTGAAATAAATAGAAAAACAAAGTTAAAATGTCAAAAGAGGC
>NW_019187983.1:0-112 GCF_002260705.1 Seriola dumerili
TGGTGTCAATGTGACAAAGCTGTTGAAAATAAATAACTTTGATGAGATATAAGATATAAAGTGGAGTGTTTTCGTTTTTCATTGTCTACAGGGAGCAGGTGATGACGCGTTG
>NW_019187984.1:0-123 GCF_002260705.1 Seriola dumerili
AGAGAGCCGCTCACACCAGACATCCTGAGAATCTGTCTGCTGTTACCAGCGTCTCTTCTCATCCTCTGAGCTGTGATTCTTGAGTTTTCAGTAATCACTCCCCTCATCATGGATCATATGATG
>NW_019187985.1:0-144 GCF_002260705.1 Seriola dumerili
CTGATGTGGCCCTCGGTGAAAATGAGTTTGACACCCCTGGTCTAACAGGTTGACTGTAAGCTATTGCAGCCGTCCATAGGTGATGGAGGTAAGGTGCATGAGCCGTTATTCATCATCAGTCTTCGTGTGTGACACAGTTGACAT
>NW_019187986.1:0-184 GCF_002260705.1 Seriola dumerili
TGCTTGGAGCAACATGGAGTAAGGATTTTTATTTATGAATTTATCTAGATTTATTTCAGATGTCCCGGGATCAGGGAATTTTCCTGCCAGATCAGGTCCAACATATACAAAAAATGTATTAAAGCTATTTGCCACAACATCCATGTTATATTTTTCTTGATCCTTAACAGTAAAATACTCATGG
>NW_019187987.1:0-172 GCF_002260705.1 Seriola dumerili
TCTTCTTCTTCTGTCTTCCTGGTTGACTCGGCCACAGCCAGCTCTTCACCCGTTCGACTCTATAGACAGTCAAACAGGAAATGTGGTGAGGTGAACCGTCAGCTGGATCCTTCTTATTACATCATCAGTCCTGCAACATTCAAAACACACAATGCATCACTGCACAGGGACG
>NW_019187988.1:0-108 GCF_002260705.1 Seriola dumerili
AAATTAATAGTTTTCATAGGACTTAGGATGTTAAGCTTACAAAAAAAATATTTAGGAAAAAAGTTAATTTTATTTAGGCTTTATTGTTAAATGATATTGTCAACATTA
>NW_019187989.1:0-145 GCF_002260705.1 Seriola dumerili
GTAGACTTACATATTTGAATATCTGAGTCTATTTACTGAGCACTGGCTGGACTAATTTCTAAAACCGAAAGTTAAAAGGCAGAACATTCCATTATCAGACAGTCTTCATCACTTTTTTACTGTAGAACAAACTGTGATTAAACAC
>NW_019187990.1:0-218 GCF_002260705.1 Seriola dumerili
CAGATACCAATGAATATGCTATACATTAAATTACTACACAGTTTGACTGTGATCAGAAGTATGTACTTATTACATGAAAATAAAGTAAACAAATGAATAGCTTCTATAAATATTTCCAGATTAAAAAATAAAATATCATAAACTGCGATTTGGCCCTCTCCTTCTCTGAATGGTCAGGGTGAAAGCAGATTCAAGTGAATGTGCCATACATTACATTA
>NW_019187991.1:0-103 GCF_002260705.1 Seriola dumerili
TCAGTGCTGCCAGATTTGACTGATAAACGTTGTCAAACTCTAGCCGACTAAAAGTAAAATGATTTTTTTTTTTTTTTTACGCATTAAACGTTCATTGTCTTCG
>NW_019187992.1:0-172 GCF_002260705.1 Seriola dumerili
TATCTTAATACTATAAAATTTCAAAATTGCAGAAAAAAAAAAAAATTCAAATTTCCAATTTTTTGGGGACCCTCAATATGTTGCGGCCCTGTCCTCACTGCTATATTCTGGTGGAGTGGAAGTAATATATTTTATATTTTACAAGATTATTATATATTTTTAATGTAAAATC
>NW_019187993.1:0-116 GCF_002260705.1 Seriola dumerili
TCTTGAACTTATTTGAAATTATTAAACTATTAAACTTTTTACACAAACTTCTGACGTTAAGGCAACTGGATAGCTCTGCTAAAGTCTCTAATCACCACAAGTCAACCATCCCCCAT
>NW_019187994.1:0-154 GCF_002260705.1 Seriola dumerili
CTATATGTATGGGGTGGAGTAATGTGCATGACTTACCATATGTTGCTGGGCAAGGTGTCGTTCTCGCCCGAGGTGGATTCTGCCATCCCAATGAAAATAAGAGGAAAATCATAATAAGCAGCTCCTCTTTAGACTATGAAATGTTTTTGAAGCA
>NW_019187995.1:0-835 GCF_002260705.1 Seriola dumerili
TTTTTTTTTTTTTTAAAGTCTTTATTAAGGTGTGTGCTCATTGTGATTTTAATCTGAAACCAGCCTCATTTTGCAGTTAAGTACTGAACTAAGTAAATCCACATTTTACAGTCTTTTTATGTGATTCTCTAAGTCTTGTTTTGATATTTGAATATTTTGTTACCTGTGGAGCAAATTATTTTCTATTATATTGACATCAACAGACCAGCAGAGAGACATCACCATCGACCAAGTTCTGTCTGTTTGCATCCTCCATCCACCTGGAGCGAGGCCGTCAGCTGCTCCGCTTTCAGACACATGTTGTTTGACAACCTCTGCGCCCCAGGGAGCGCTGCACCACTGGGGAGCTGCGAGTGGATTCAGCACCAAACCACTTTGGATCCAACCGAGAGGTGTCATCTTGTTGTGCTATAAAGTAAGTCTGTCTTTTCAGATATCCATTCATTCATGTGTTAACTTTGCACACTGCTAAATTACAAACAAAAATGATTAAACCCGAATCAGTCTTCAGATTGCTTGATGACCTTAAGAGATTACTGGGCCACCCTCGTCTCCCCCTTTTCTCCTAGGGAGGGTTTTAGGAGACTTTCAGATTGATGTGATCTCAAGAAAATATCGAGTTAGGATCTTACTTACAACTCCCTATAGTGCTCCTTGTGGCTTTTTAGGAGCCATAAGAATAAGACTTGAATAAATTCAAGAAGTTACAATTGATGATATCTCATCTACTCCTTCCATTTCTCCCATTGTGATCTCAATTCAACATCCATTTGTCTTACCTAGGTCTCAAAACTTCATTCTCATTGTCTCATCTTTTCTCCCTAGGGGGTTTTAG
>NW_019187996.1:0-103 GCF_002260705.1 Seriola dumerili
GCTGCTGTCTGCTGTACTAGGGAGACAACACTGTAAACTTGGAGGTCTCAGGTTAGTGTTTTTCCTTTTTTGTATTAATAATTCTGACCTGTCATTTACCTAA
>NW_019187997.1:0-101 GCF_002260705.1 Seriola dumerili
ACAGTGAAGCAGAAAATTGTATTGAAAATAGAAAAAAAATAAAATAAAATAAAAAAAATAATGAAGACACCTTTACCAACCTTTCTGTTGAATCCACAGTC
>NW_019187998.1:0-112 GCF_002260705.1 Seriola dumerili
TGACCGGGAGGAACTTCAGAGGGACCTCCACAAATTCCATAGACGATTAAAACTCATTGACTACTTCCATCTACAACCTGACCGACAGCCACTACCTTTCACCCACCCATCC
>NW_019187999.1:0-115 GCF_002260705.1 Seriola dumerili
TAAGATTAAAAGTCTGAAGCATTGAAACAAACAGGTCTGTGAGTGTTTTTATGGGTATGATGTTTCCTGCATTTCGAAAACCTCAATAATGACGGAAGGTACAAGACTTGTGTTT
>NW_019188000.1:0-142 GCF_002260705.1 Seriola dumerili
TGTGACGTGAGTCTGTGTGTGACGTCAGAGAAGCGACGGTCTGAAGCTCTGCTCGGATCAATAACAATCCTTAGTGCCGGAACACGACAGCGTTTTCTTTTCACTCGAGCTTCAGACTCTGTGAATGTTTCTCTTTTGATTT
>NW_019188001.1:0-182 GCF_002260705.1 Seriola dumerili
CGGACAGTCGGTGCTGATCCAAGCTTTATCTTCAGAATGCAGCAAATCCCGCGTTGTACTGGCCCTCGATGAGAGAGTGAAATGTTTAGCCCGCTACAACACTTAAGGAGTTGTAGTGGGCTAAACATTTCCATCAAAAATAATAGCCCAATGTTGACATGTTTACGTTAACTTAAATAATG
>NW_019188002.1:0-216 GCF_002260705.1 Seriola dumerili
TATGATACACTTTGTTTTGTATATTTATGAAGGATTGATGAGGGATTTTAATCATGGCCGTCTGGATCTTAAGTTATCAGAGAAACAAGCTGAGAAAACCTTAGAAGCAACTCGGCTGCCAACCACTCTGTGGCGTCCTGTGTCTGCCACACAGCCTTGTGTTCACACTTTAAAAGGACTAGTTCAAAGTTCAGTTCATACAGATGAAAATGAACT
>NW_019188003.1:0-110 GCF_002260705.1 Seriola dumerili
GCTTCAAAAATCACAAAATTGATCTTCATTTGTGAAAATGATCAAAGTGAACAAAACATTAGTATCGAAACCTTTTGTTTGTCACAGAGTTTATTTTCTGCAGTAATCCA
>NW_019188004.1:0-114 GCF_002260705.1 Seriola dumerili
AGGCATGAAAAGGAAAAAAACGAAATAGTATACTACAAACTTTTTTTACATTTTTATGACTTCCCACACTACAATACTGTTATTCTGTGATGATAAAATTACTTACAAAATGTT
>NW_019188005.1:0-146 GCF_002260705.1 Seriola dumerili
AATGGGTGGATGGATGGATGGTCACAGAAACAGTTCCTTCTTGTATTCTTTCCGGAAAATGAGAGGTTTTGTTTAGATTTCCCAGGAAATAAACTGCAGTTTAACCTTATTGATCTTAATAAGGGTTCGCTCCATTGTAGTTTTCT
>NW_019188006.1:0-151 GCF_002260705.1 Seriola dumerili
CAGAAAGTCAAAGATGAGATTCAGGAATATCTGATGTTGAAAGATCGTTCAAAAACTGAGCTGACTCCCCTGTACTGCTCTGCACTGGCCTACATGCTGCAGGTATCGAAGAATGATCTGGATGTTTTGGACTTGAAGAGTTACAACACAT
>NW_019188007.1:0-254 GCF_002260705.1 Seriola dumerili
ATGCTAACCAGCTAGCCCTGGCCCAGTTGGCCCATCTCGCCACTCTCCGATACTGAGTCACTGTAGCTCCTTTAAAACGGGAGTAGGTAATGTGGGAGATATTAGCCTGAGTTAGCTATATTTTGAAAGTATCCAACCGAAAAACTCCCACCTCCTCCCTTCAGGCATCCCTCCAAAGCCACTCCCCTAAAACACATGAACGCACACTGCTTGAGTGGACGAGAGAGAGAGAGAGAGAGAGAGAGAGAGAGAGA
>NW_019188008.1:0-158 GCF_002260705.1 Seriola dumerili
TACATTTGCGTAAAGTCAACATTTTAAGTCAGTCAGTCTTTTTGTTTGTTTGTTTGTTTGTTTGTTTTTTTGTTTTTGGGTGGGGGGGGGGGGGCATCTCTCCCAGTGTTGAGACCAAACCTACTCCGCCCCCTGACAGTAAAGTCCTGCTCAGACCC
>NW_019188009.1:0-932 GCF_002260705.1 Seriola dumerili
AGTGCATGTGATGAAATCACTCCTTGCAGTTGTGTGTGTCCTCAGTCCGAACAAAAAGACAAACTCGACTGACAGTGGAGAAGGGTTTTAAAAAACCAGCTAATTTTTGGTGGAAAAGGGTACATCCTGTTTTTCAACAGCAGTTGGACCATGAGATGTGAACCAAGGTCCTCAGTTAAGCACATCCAATGATCCACTCTGACCACCTGCCTGCAACTTCAGTGTGATACGAGAACTTAACACTATTACAAAAAGTAACAATTACATTTCCTCCAAAACCTTTTAGTCGTATTTCCATGCAGGTTTTAGGAGATACAGTTACACATTGAAATAGTTTGGGAAAAATGTTAGAATTTCTTTAACCAACCCGGGATTGTTGAACAATTATTCCACAGATTTATTAATCCACTAATCTTTTAACACTAGTTTTAGTCTTTTCCATGAAACAGTTTGATAAACAAAATGTTATGTGATTATTTGATATCAATAACTTTGTTTTGTCTCCTTGATATATATAATATCTGAGTTTTGGTTTTATTGCCTGTAACTTAAAATACAGATCAGTTTGCTGTGAGTGGTTTCATTGTGTTGGCTGGAAACCTCCAGCTGTAATGAGAAAAACTTGATATCGGCCTAAGTTACGAAATGGCTTTTAAGCTTCATAAAAAAGCATAAAATAAAAATATGAACATGTCAGAATACACTTAACGTTTAAAGAACCAAAATTCAGACATCCAAGAAATGGCATTGAAAGCTTTTGTAATGTGTACGTTTTTCACTGCTGTAGTTGTATTGTGTATTGATGCATTGATATAATGGACCCAGAACTTGACCCTGTTGGATTTACATAAATATTTTAATCGTACAATAACATGATTTTATCTTTTTATTTGTCCACTATAAGCCGCCATAGATCTTACCCCCCCAGCCCA
>NW_019188010.1:0-112 GCF_002260705.1 Seriola dumerili
GTCTTAATGGTGTGGCACCTCAAGCATATGAGAGATGACTGCCCATGGCGGCCCGCTGGTGCCCCCCCCCCCACCGGCACAGGCATTGCGCCTAGCAAGCAGAGCTAGCCGC
>NW_019188011.1:0-132 GCF_002260705.1 Seriola dumerili
AAATAGGTCATAGTATAGTATGGCATAAAACGTCAGAAAAGGTCATAGTATAGAATGGCATAAAACATCATAAAAACATCGTAGTATGTTAAAGCATAAAAGGTCATAAAAACATTATATTATGGTCAGGAA
>NW_019188012.1:0-117 GCF_002260705.1 Seriola dumerili
CCTGCCATTAAAACATCCAGTAATGCGCCTCCAGTGGAAGTGATTGAGGAGAAAATGCAGGCTCCTCAGTGGGCGACTGTTTTCCTGCTTTTGTGTTTTTAATTAAATCTCTCTTGG
>NW_019188013.1:0-108 GCF_002260705.1 Seriola dumerili
TCAACTTGCCCCAGGTTAGGGGTAAGTTGAACCAAGTCAGTGGGTAAATTGAGCCATCTCGGGGTAAACTGACCCATCTAGGTTTTAAAATGTAAACCTGAGCATATT
>NW_019188014.1:0-118 GCF_002260705.1 Seriola dumerili
AGGGAAATTCAGTGAAGGTTGAATGTTTTTAAGCCACGTTATAAAGATAGCAGTGACTCGGTTGACCCAGATGGTGGGGCCTTATGACTTTGACTCTGTTTGTTACCGCAGGTTGTCC
>NW_019188015.1:0-127 GCF_002260705.1 Seriola dumerili
TCACTTCTTGAGTTAGCACACAACAACATATGGTATCCCGGTAAAAGCCTCATGCTAACTGTAACTGTAAATCTCTCTTTACACTGACAGTTGAGTGAAACCATGAAGTGGGGTTGGAAATTGGTTC
>NW_019188016.1:0-154 GCF_002260705.1 Seriola dumerili
AAGACACAGAGAGAAAAACATGTTGACATTGATCTGAATAAACAGGAAGTTCATGTTAATATTCATACAGAGCTTTGTCTGGATCAGAATATGTATATGAATATTAATGTGCAACACGGAACTAAACAACATAAAAACTGTCTCTGGTTTTTAT
>NW_019188017.1:0-122 GCF_002260705.1 Seriola dumerili
ATCTTTTGTCGGAGGGCGTCCTGCTCAGCCCTCAGGTTTTTCTCCAGGAGCAGGTCCTCTGACACCCTTTCAGCATGAACTTTGATTTCCTTCTCAAGCTCACGCTGAAGGTTGTCAGCCTG
>NW_019188018.1:0-387 GCF_002260705.1 Seriola dumerili
GTGTGTGTGCGCGCGTGTGCGTGTGTGCGTGTGTGTGTGTGTGTGTAAAACAATAGAAGATGCTGATAGTTGAAGGACAGGCTCATCAGCCACAGGGTCCCAGAGAGGGGGATAAGGGAGAAGAGGAGGCCAGGATGGGCCAGAGGAGGGTGTATGAGACAAAAGGAGAAGAGAGAAGTGGAACCCAGGTACATGCACAGGAATAACTCACAGGAGCTACCAGGCCCCCTGCCCAGCCTGCGAGGTGAGAGACCTCGGTGTTGGACCCCGTCCAGCTTAGTGGGGTTCCTGCTCAGACACACGGCTATAACGGAGGCCAGGGATGGAGCTATAGAGAGATGACAGTGAATGTGTATGTGTGTGTGTGTGTGTGTCTGTGTGTGTGTG
>NW_019188019.1:0-838 GCF_002260705.1 Seriola dumerili
GCATACACTATAATGCAAGGAGGTGCACATACACACACACACACTTTGTCCCCTCTCTCTCTCTTTTCCTTCACTCTGCTCATACGTGCAGCCTTCTTCAGGCTTATGCATGTGAATATGACGTGCATGTCGTCCCCTTGGAATTATATGGTTCTATCTGCGTTCTGAGCAATTTTGAGATATTGAGCTTCAAAGTTTTCGCGTTCCAAATCGTAAAATAGGTCTCTTTCATGCATGAAAATGACAGACACCTTAAATATATTCTACATGTCCAATATCAAAACCCTATCAGATTACTAAAGGTTTTTTGGAACTTGTCAAATGCAGATAGAGCTGTGTAATCCTGAGAACTTGCTTTCTGCTTGAATTATAAGGTTCTGTCTCATCTTACATAACATTAGTGTTGTAATGGAGCATCTACATGTATCAGAAAGTTTAATTTTATGCGTTCAATGACATCATTATGTCATTTATTTCTTGTTTTATGATGAATAATTTTTTTTCTTATTCAAAAAAAGCATTGCAGATTAAGTACAAAGGTCAGTGCTAAATATTGTGTCCAGTGCAGAGGGCAGTTAGATGTAGGAGCCATTAGTTTATGTAAATGCAGCAGGTCAGTATAAAGGCAGTATTAGGTTTTGTTTTATACCAGCAATGTTGACTCTGATGATCTGTCTTATTTGGGGGAAAAAAAAAGATGGATGAAGGAATGAAATTAGCATCCGTGCAATTAAGACCCCATCAATTAAAATGTGGACTTTTTCATTACCTCTGAGGCATTAGGTGGTGTTATGTCCCATCTAGGGGTGGCCAGGACACAACATGAATACCACATCTT
>NW_019188020.1:0-311 GCF_002260705.1 Seriola dumerili
ATTTTATTAATTTTCTTCAGAATTTTGGACGTGAAATATGCTTGCAAAATCATTTAGAAGATCAATACCACTCATAAATTTCCTGTAATTACAAAGCTGCAGCAATGAGACAGCTAGCTTAGTTCAGCATAAAGACAGTTCTCACGTGTCCTCGAAAAAAACAGTTGATCAGTTTTGGTCATGGAAAACACATGGAAAATGGGAGAAAAAGCAAAAAGTCTTGGAAAATATTGTGTTGTCCTGGAAAATGATTTCAACATTCTCCTAATTTAGGGCAAAGTTATGTTCAGGATCATGTTGACGTTCAAATG
>NW_019188021.1:0-133 GCF_002260705.1 Seriola dumerili
GAACTGCTGCAGGAAGTGAGTCGCTAACGAGCAGTTCAGTGTTAATGTAGCGTTCATTCATTTTAAACATAATGCTTTGTAAAATAACAACAGTTATTATACATGACAAAAATATTATTGTAATTTAAATAAT
>NW_019188022.1:0-130 GCF_002260705.1 Seriola dumerili
GAGTGACTGCTGGTTGACTTTGTTATACTTTGGAGAACAACATAAACTGAAATGCTCATTTACCTTCTAAAGGAATATTATACATTTTTGTAGTTTGAAGAAGTAAATTCTCTTTCCCCTGTTTTAATGA
>NW_019188023.1:0-511 GCF_002260705.1 Seriola dumerili
CTCCTCCTCCACAGTCGGCTCCCGTCGCCTCAGCTGATGCCGACACCATCAGATCTGACGCAGAGGACGAAGACGACGAAGACGAGGGAGTCTGTGCGGCGTGTGACGGCGGCAGCCAGGTGCTTCAGTACGAGTATCACGTCCTGTTCTCCTGCAGCTACCGGACTCCGGTGCTCTACTTCAGAGCCTCCACTCTGGGTGAGTGCACCTCGCTCTGACTGTGTGTGGCGTTCAACTGCCACACACAGGAAGTTCATATGTCCTTTAAACTGTTCAATGACGGGAAGAAGTTCTGCTCACACGTGTCTGACAATCAGCTGTTGTAAAATCAACAACACATATGGAGTTAATTCACTCCAGGATTTGGATCTGCAGCTTTTCTTAGAAGTTGTTTTCAGTTGTTTTTTGGTTTTTATGCGATGAAACTGTGGGAGAAAAAAATCTTTTCTTTTGTATAATTAATTAAAAACCGAAGGCGACTTGTAGCAGTGAGAATAAATCCAGCGCAGTG
>NW_019188024.1:0-692 GCF_002260705.1 Seriola dumerili
CTCTCTTTTTCACTTCCACTCCACTTTCATTTCCCCTGTTTCCTCTCATGCCTCCTTTCCATTTCACTTCATCTGCTCCGCTTCTTCTTCTTCTTCTCATCCAGCTGCTGCACTTCTTGTCAACACACCACCAAGAAGGAAAATATGACTGAAAATTGGTGAAAGGTTTGTTTTCTTGTTTTCAATACACGATCGGCTGTGGGCGAAGCGCAGCAGTTGTCAGGTGTAAAGTGCAAATCGCTGCTTTTTTATTGCGATAGAACAACGGCATGAGGAAAAAACGGGAGAGCTACGTTTTATTTGCCAAGGTCAAGGTGAAGTCTTCAAATCGCTTGTGTTGTCTGATCAAGAATCAAACATCCAATTTACCGTCGAGCCAAGCAGCGTATCCGCACCTTTTTAAGAGCAAAATTACCACAATAATGATCAATTACTCATCCAACTCGTTGTCCGCTAAGTGTCTTTCTTTCACGAACCAATTACTCAACTAATCCTTTCAGCAGTAGTCGCTCGCTGTGAGAGGGAAAAGTCCAGCAAAAGGAAAAAGACTGAGAAATGAAGTCGACAGTGGATGTTTAATACCCCACCTCCTCTGACCCCCTCTGACTGTTACCCTGCCTTGTTTTTGTTTTTCTCTCCATCTTTATGTGTCATTGCAAAGTGAGGACATTTTGTATCCAAATGGTCAAAGG
>NW_019188025.1:0-186 GCF_002260705.1 Seriola dumerili
TGCAAATAAAACTAGAGCTTTTATTTTGACATTGTTCCTCAGCCTCCTGGTATTAACACATTTTAATGACAAAGACGTGTTGAACAAGAAGAGGGAGAAAAACAGACTAAAGAAGAAAAAGCTCCTTCATCCTGAAGGTGTTAGAAAGAGCATTTCTGAAGGAGAAATTGTGCATGTATGAGACTT
>NW_019188026.1:0-121 GCF_002260705.1 Seriola dumerili
AAAATAAACAGAGATTATTATTAATAATAATAATAATAATAATAATGATAATAATTTACCTCTCACTTCAGAATAAATGGCAAAATTCAGTTCTTTAACAGTCTTGGCCATTATTCCTGTC
>NW_019188027.1:0-132 GCF_002260705.1 Seriola dumerili
AAGCAGGTGGAGCTTTTTTGTTGGACGGGGGCGGGGGGGGGGTCACTTGTCAATTCGCCATCTGTCTCTTTCCTTTTAATTCTTCCTTTCGTCCACCAGTTACTGTATCTCTTGTAATGCTGCAGATTTTGT
>NW_019188028.1:0-100 GCF_002260705.1 Seriola dumerili
GTGGTGATATTGATGTTGTCGACAGACGTTTTAGCGGTTTCTAGGATTTTGTCTGTTGCTGTCGGCTGTTGTACAGCTCGTGACGTCAGTAACTTTAGGC
>NW_019188029.1:0-115 GCF_002260705.1 Seriola dumerili
AAGGGCAAAACATTTACTTCAAACAATGAGAACTTACTACGATATACCATTGCTATGCATTGTTTGACTGTGTTAATATGTTTACTTTATATTGTATTCCAGGAGGAGCAGGCCA